>NW_022436944.1:33601438-33698521 GCF_009761245.1 Sapajus apella | reverse complement strand
TGTATGTAAAGATTATAACACTATTCTTTTTAGTTAAAATCTAATTAAATTTTCATATTTTAAAAATCATTTTTACATAAAAGTCTTTTATTTAGGATGTAATGATTAAGAAAATTCTCCAGGGCATTACGTTAATTGTCCTGTGCAAATCCCAGCTCTTTCACACATAATTGTAAAAGTAAAGCATGAATAACTAATCTTGGGGTCATATTCCAAAGTGGCTCCCATTAAACTGTTTCAGAGTGGCAGATTCAGGCTCCCATATGTTACAGCAACAGTCTATTCTATAGGAAAGAAAGAAACAGCTTGATGAAAATGGCTTCCTTTTATTTTTAGTTTTGTTTATTTATTTATTTTTGCAATGGAATCTTGCTGTGTCACCCAGGCTGGAGTGCAGTGATACGTTCTTGGCTCACTGCAACCTCTGCCTCATGAGTTCAAGCGATTCTCCTGCCTCAGCAGCCTGAGTAGCTGGGACTACAGGTGAGTGCCACTATGCCTGGTTAATTTTTGTATTTTTAGTAGAGATGGGGTTTTGCCATTTTGGTCAGGCTGGTCTCGCAGCGTATTTTTAGTAGAGATGGGGTTTTGCCATTTTGGTCAGGCTGGTCTCGCAGCCGTCTTGGCCTCACAAAGCACTGGGATTACAGGCATGAGACACAATGCCCCACCAAAAACTGTTTCCTTTCAAGCATATTTAGACAAATATCCTGTATTCTCTTTGCCATTTAGATTGGAACCATGGATTTGGAACAGAACCAGTCAACAGATTATTATTATGAGGAAAATGAAATGAATGGCACTCACGACTACAGTCAATATGAATTGATCTGTATCAAAGAAGACGTCAGAAAATTTGCAAAAGTTTTCCTCCCTGTATTCCACACAATAGCTTTTGTCATTGGACTTGCAGGCAATTCCATGGTAGTGGCAATTTATGCCTATTACAAGAAACAGAGAACCAAAACAGATGTGTACATCCTGAATTTGGCTGTGGCAGATTTGCTCCTTCTGTTCACTCTGCCTTTTTGGGCTGTTAATGCAGTTCATGGGTGGGTTTTAGGGAAAATAATGTGCAAAATAACTTCAGCATTGTACACAGTAAACTTTGTCTCTGGAATGCAGTTTCTGGCTTGTATCAGCGTAGACAGATATGTGGCAGTAACTAAAAGTCCCAGACAATCAGGAGTGGGAAAAGCATGCTGGGTGATCTGTTTCTGTGTCTGGATGGCTGCCATCTTGCTGAGTATACCCCAGCTGGTTTTTTATACAGTAAATGACAATGCTAGGTGTATTCCCACTTTTCCCCACTACCTAGGAACATCAATGAAAGCATCAATTCAAATGCTAGAAATCTGCATCGGATTTGTAGTACCCTTTCTTATCATGGGGGTGTGCTACTTTATCACGGCAAGAACACTCATGAAGATGCCAAACATTAAAATATCTCAGCCCCTCAAAGTTCTGCTCACAGTGGTTATAGTTTTCATTGTCACTCAGTTGCCTTATAACATTGTCAAGTTCTGCCGAGCCATAGACATCATCTACTCCCTGATCACCAACTGCAACATGAGCAAACGCCTGGACATTGCCATCCAAATTACAGAAAGCATCGCACTCTTTCACAGCTGCCTCAACCCAATCCTTTATGTTTTTATGGGAGCATCTTTCAAAAACTATATTATGAAAGTGGCCAAGAAGTATGGGTCCTGGAGAAGACAGAGACAAAGTGTGGAGGAGTTTCCTTTTGATACTGAGTGTCCTACAGAGCCAACCAGTACTTTTAGCATTTGAAGGTAAAACTGCTCTGCCTTTTGCTTGGATACATAGGAATGATGCTTCCCCCTCAAATAAAACATCTGCATTATCCTGAAACTCAAATTTCAAATGTCATGGTTGCAACTTATAATAAAGAATGGGTTGGGGGAAGGGGGAGAATAAAAGCCGAGAAGAGGAAATAAGATAATAAATGTACAAAACATGAAAATTAAAATAAACAATATAGGAAAATAGTAGTAATGGGCATAAGTGAATAAAAACAATCTGCTGTAAAGAAGAAGAGTTTCATGGTGATAGAATAGTTTTGTATGTTGGTTGCAGTGGTGGTTATACAAATACACAGTGATAAAATGGCATAGAACTGTACACATACATTGTACCAATTTTAATTTCCTGATTTTGACCAGGAAATGGGGGGAAACTGGATGAAGGGTAACCAGGAATACTCTGTACCATCTTTGTAACTTCCTGTGAATTTATAATAATTTCAAAATAAAAGAAGTTAAACAAACAAACCTACTATGCTGTAAATTAGGCCATCTAAAACAGATTATTAAAGAGGTTCATGTTAAAAGGCATTTATAATTATTTTTAATTATCTAAGTTTGAATATAAGAACTATTTCCCTGCATAATTGTAGTACTTGAATAACTATGCAGCAGAACTCAACCTATCTTTTCTTTTCCTGTTTTGTTGGTTTGTAAGTAATTTTATAAAATCCACCTCCTCCAAAACAACAGCAAAAAACTATAATAAGCTTTTCTGATCCTTTTCAAAACATTCCTGATAAGTTCCTAAAGACAGAATTTGCTTCCATGATATAAACTTTCTTAGTAATAACTGGTTATCCTGACAAATGTTAGGTTTATCATGTATAGTCTAGGTGTAATCCTCAGGTTATCATTTGTATCATGGTTGCCACCATGCCCGGCTAATTTTTGTATTTTTAGTAGAGACAGGGCTTCACCATGTTGGCCAGGCTAGTCTCAAACTCCTGGCCTCAGGTGATCCACCAGCCTCAACCTCTCAAATTGCTGGGATTACAGGTGTGAGCCACCATGCCTGGCCTACACATGCAGAATTTAAAGAACTATGATCATGAAAGTGATCACTATTTATCATAGCATTATTCTACCATAGCATCTGGCACAAACGATCAGTGTGTTAGGTGAAAAAATTAGGCTGAACACTCACCACTGCTCCACCATTTCTTGCCATTAATTACATAGTTATCTCCATCTCGTTGGATGCTGCATTCAATATTTGTGGCATCACTTGAAGCTACATCAGGTTCTATAAATAAACAAAGGCTGAAATTACAGACAGGCAGATATCATCAGCAGATTTAGGTAAGGATATGAAAACTTTAAAAACAAAGGCATCTTTATCTTTTTCAATTTCTTATCATTCCACATTCCATCCTGTTTTTTCCATAGCCTACACACAGTAGGTATTCAACAAATGTGCACTGGAAGAATGAGTGAATGAATGAAGTATCTTGAACATTGGGATCAGTATTTTGAACTGTTATTTTTGGCTCCTCATTGATATATGACTTGGTATACAACTCAGTCCTTTCTCCAATCAGCAAAAGTAGATAAAAGAATTGTTTTCTATTTCTCACAATGGAGATATGTACTAAATATTGATTGGCAAGACAGACTTCCCCCCACCCATATAGTTTACTTATGCAATTTCTAACGTGCCTTGCAAATTCCATAAGGAATGCTTTCACTGATTTATGTACTTTGCATTCTTTAAAGCCTGTTCAACATTTAAGGTCTTCAAAGTTTTCCATGGGACACCCTTAGACAACTGCTTTACTGCATGGCACTTCAGAACTGTCTAGCTCTCAATCACAGCAATCTGCACTTGTTAGTATGACACTCATTTAAATGAGTCCTTCAGATATCCTATGTGTTCTGTTTCTAAAACTTGAGACTCAGACTTTTTTTAAAAAGAGGGCTGTGTATTCCACTTATTTTGTAACCTCTACCTAGTGCTTTGTAGACAATACATCATAGTGTAGATATTCAATAAATGCCTATTACTGATTTAAATGGAGATCAGTTCTGCTACTATAGCAGTCCCCTGTTGCCTGTAGTTTTGCCATCTGAGGTTTCAGTTATGAGAGGTCAACTACATTCCAAAAATATTAAATGAAAAATTTCAGAAGTAAACAATTCAAAATTTTTAAATTGTGTACCCTTCTGAGTATTGTTATAATTGTTCTATTATTAGTTATTATAGTCTAAATAGAGTTCAGGACTATCCCCAGTTTTCAGACACCAGCTAGGGGTCTTGGGATATAACCCCTTCAGATAAAAGAGGACTACTGTATAAATATATACAATATTACAGGAAACACAAAATGTGGCCATTATTGATAGCACTTAAAAATTATGGCCAAGCAAATAATTCTAAACTAAATCACAAAACAATGATTTTTTTTCTATATTGAAGAGTTCTTAATGTTTCCTAGGTACAAATGATGTCAAATCTGTTTTTATTAACATGTTCATTTTCCCACATGATTATAATTTGAGCCATATGTCCAGTACTGGTGAAAGTTCTATTTTTCTGTTTATATTTTTTAAGTTGAGTATTTTATAAGTATCAATATAAAATTAACACAAAGATAGATATTTCATACATAAGGGCAAAAAAGATATTAAATATTCACAGATAGCAATTTTAGAAATGACGTCAAAAGATTGTGAAACTAACTTTACTCTGCTGCAAATGTGATGGCAGGCTACTAGAGAACATCATCTGATATTCTGCCAAAGGAGAGGATAATTTTTTTCTGCACATTTGAAAATGCCAACATTTAGTAACAGGCTCAAAATAAATATATTCACATTTTTGGCCAATGGCAAATTTGACTGAAACACAGAATCACATCCTGTTTCTTCAGCTTATCCATAGTAATTCCATATGACTGACTACACAAGGGGAGAATGGTGATTTGCATTTACCTGTCATACAGAAGCAAGAGGTAATGTCCCCTTTAAGAAGAGGCTCAAGCCACTGTTTCTTCTGTTCCTTACTTCCATATAGGTGCAGAACCTCCATGTTCCCTGTGTCTATACATAAGAAAGAGTATTTGATTTGCATTTGAAATTTTATCAATATGAAATACATAACTTTATGTAGAGAGTACAGACATGCATCTTTTTGAAGCAAATGTTTGCTAACAAAAATATTTTGAAACATAGAGTAAATATAATTTACACTGATGGCATGTCATAAATATTCACAAGCACATGGTATTTGGTGCATATTTATTCAACTTGTTCTGAATCACAGACTCTTCTTCCATTCATCCCAATGAAAAATGGTTCTAATGAAGATTAACTCAATTAGAACTGAAGGAAACACTTTACTGGCCTAAACCTTGCCTGCCATATTGCAAATATGCTCTGTTAGGAGTGATTGCAATGCTCCTGGACGACAATCAACATTGCATGTCCTACTGAGACTCCAGCCCTTAATTCTATCTGCTGTTCCCCAAACACAGCCTGTGCTTTCTAATTTCTACATATTTGCTTGGGCCAGACCTTTTCTCAAGTGAAGTTCTCCCTGTCCTTCACAAGTAAATTCCTGCTTATGAGCCACCTCCTCTGCAAAGAATCTCTGATTACCCAGTCAGTAATACCTCCTTCTTCTGAACTCACATAACATTATTTCCTTTTACCCCTAACATTGTTCTTACTTTTATACATCCCATGCTACCTAGAAAATACAAGATAATTTCTCAAGGATGCTAAAGACAGAATCCCTACCCTGGAAAGAAAATGTCAGTGGATAACCTCAAAGACCCTCTCTAACCTTTGGAGGGTATTGTTTATAGTACATGATACACTGTAGTGTTACCCTTGGTTAACAAAGAATTCTTCATGTCTGCCATGGAGCAAAATTTTCTAGGTGGCTTCCTCTGATTTTCCATTCCTGTCAAATTTCTAAAAATACTGTCTAAAACCTTTCCCTCGAGTGTTGATTACTCAGAAGATAGTTACTGAAATGCTTATGAAAATTGAGTTGTGTAAGTTAAATCTCTCAAGATGTCTGTACTCTGTTCAGGCACTCCTAACACAGCCAACATTATGTCAAGATTCACAAAATTCCTTGCAGATTAACACAGCTTAACATTCTTTTTGAGTGAGGAGAAAATAAGCCCTGACGTGAAATTCATGAAGTACATTGCTTGCTTTCTTTGTCTGTTTTAAATTCACTGTTACTTGTTATAGTTCAAATAAGGTAAATATTAAATTTGAAATTTTCAAAAATTATCAGTTTCTTCCAAAAAGCTCACAAAATTATCATTTATGGGTTGGAAAAAAAAAGATAAACTACACCAACAAGAAAAATTATTCCCCGTTAAAAAATATCAGCCCAGCTCTCTAGATTCATCTTCTCTGGGCAGGGCATCTCTGAAAGAAAGGCAGCAGCCCAGTCAGGGACTTATAGATAAAAATCTCATCTCCCTAGGACAGAGCACCTGGGGGAATGAGTGGCTGTGGGTGCAGCTTCAGCAGACTTAAATGTTCCTACCTGCCAGCTCTGAAGAGGGCAGTGGATCTCCTAGCACAGCGCTTGAGCTCTGCTAAGGAACAGAGCTGCCTCAAGTGGGTCTGCCTACTCAAGTGGGTCCCTGACCCCCATGCCCACTGACAGGGAGATACCTCCCAGCAGGGGTCAACAGACAACTCATATAGGAGAGCTCTGGCTGACATCTGGCAGGTGCCCCTCTGAGACGAAGCTTCCAGAGGAAGGAACAGGTAGCAATCTCTGCTTCTCTAAAGCCTCTGCTGGTGATACCCAGGCAAACAGGGTCTGGAGTGGATCTCTAGCAAACTACAGCAGACCTGCAGCAGAGAAGCCTGTTAGAAGGAAAACTAACAAACAGAAAGGAATAGCATCAACATCAACAAAAAGGACATCCACACAAAAACCCCATCTGAAGGTCACCAACATGAAAGACCAAAAGTAGCTGAATCCATGAAGATGAGAAAAAAACAGTGCAAAAAGGCTGAAAACTCCCAAACACCAGAAGGCGTCTTCTCTAAAGGAGCTCAACTCCTTGCCAGCAAGGGAAAAAACTGGACAGAGAATGAGTTTGATGAACTGACAGAAGTAGGCTTCAAAAGGTGGGTAATAACAAACTCCTCTGATCTAAAGGAGCATGTTCTAACCTAATGCAAGGAAGCTAAGAACCTTGACAAAAGGTTACAGGAATTGATAACTAGAATAACCAGTTTAGAGAAGAACATAAATGACCTGATGGAGCTGAAAAACACAGCACGAGAACTTCGTGAAGCATATACAAGTTATCAATAGCTGATTGCATCAAGCAGAAGAAAGGATATAGAGGCTGAAGATCAGCTTTATGAAACAAAGTGTGAAGACAAGATTAGAGAAAAAAAAAATGAAAAGGAACAAACAAAGCCTCCAAGAAATAAGGGACTATGTGAAAAGAGCAAACCTACGTTCGATTGGTGTACCTGAAAGTGATGGAGAGAATGGAACCAAGGGAAAACACTCTTCAGGATATTATTTAGGAAAACTTTCCCAACCTGGCAAGATAGGCCAATATGCAAATTCAGGAAATACAAAGAACACCACAAAAATACTCCTCAAGAAAAGCAACCCCAAGACACATAATTGTCAGATTCACCAAGGTTGATATGAAGGAAAAATTGTTAAGGGTAGCCAGAGAGAAACTTCAGGTTACCCACAAAGGGAAGCACATCAGACTAACAGCAGATCTCTCTGCAGAAACCCTACAAGCCAGAAAAGAGTGGGGGCCAATATTCAATATCCTTAAAGAAAAGAATTTTCAACCCAGAATTTCATAACCAGCCAAACTAAGCTTCATAAGTGAAGGAGAAATAAAATCCTTTACATAAAAGCAAATGCTGAGAGATTTTGTCACCACCAGACTTGCCTTACAAGAGTTCCTGAAGGAAGCACTAAATATGGAAATGAAAAACCAGTACCAGCCACCGCAAAAACATATCAAATTGTAAAGACCATCGACACTATGAAGAAGCTGCATCAACTAATGGGCGAAATAACCAGCTGGCTTCCTAATGATAGGATCAAATTCACACATAACAATATTAACCTTAAATGTAAACAGGCTAAATGCCCCAATAAAAAGACACAGATTGGTAAATTGGATAAAGACTAAAGACCCAGGAGTGTGCTGAATTCAAGAAACTCATCTCATGTGCAAAGACACATAGGCTCAAAATAAAGGGATGAAAAAACATTCACCAAGCAAATGGAAAGCAAAAAAACAACAACAACAACAACAACAAAAACCAGGGGTTGCAATCCTAGTCTCTGACAAAACATACTTTAAACCAACGAAGATAAAAAAAAGACAAAGAAGAGCATGACATAATGGTAAAGGGATCAATGCAACAAGAAGAGCTAACTATTCTAACTACATATGCATCCAATATGGGAGCACTCAGATTTATAAAGCAAGTTCTTAGAGACCTACAAGAGTTTTAGATTCCCAGGCAATTATAGTGGGAGACTAACACACCACTGTCAGTATTAGACAGATCAACAAGACAGCAAATTCAGGACTTGAATTCAGCTCTGTACCAAGTGGACCTAATAGACACCTACAGAACTCTCCACCCTAAATCAACAGAATATACATTCTTCTCAGCACACTTATTCTAAAATTGACCATATAATTGGAAGTAAAACACTCCTCAGCAAATGCAAAAGAATGGAAATCATAAAAGTCTCTCAGACCACAGTGCAATCAAGTTAGAACTCAGGATTAAGAAACTCACTCAAAACCGCACAACTACATGGAAACTGAACAACCTGCTCCTGAATTGACTACTGTGTAAATAATGAAATTAAGGCAGAAATAAATAAGTTCTTTGAAAGCAATGAGAACAAAGATACAACATACCAGAATCTCTGGGACACAGCTAAAGCAGTGGGAAATTTATAGCACTAAATGCCCACAGGAGAAAGCAGGAAAGATCTAAAATTGACACCCTAACATCACAATTAAAAGAACTAGAGAGGCAAGATCAAACAAATTCAAAAGCTAGCAGAAGACAAGAAATAACTAAGATCAGAATAGAATTGAAGGAGATAGAAATACAAAAAACCCTTCAAAAAATTAATGAATTCAGGAGCTGTTTTTTTTTAAATATTAACAAAATTTAAAAAAAAGATTAACAAAATACATAGACCACTAGCCAGACTAATAAAGAAGAAAAGAGAAAAGAATCAAAAGCACACAATAAAAAATGATAAAGGGATTATTACCACTGATCCCACAGAAATACAAACTACCATCAGAGAATACAATAAATGCCTCTACGCAAATAAATTAGAAAATCTAGAAGAAATGGATAAATTCCTGGTCACATACACCCTCCCAAGACTAAACCAGTTAGAAGATAAATCTCTGAATACATCAATAACAAGTTCTGAAATTGAGGCACTAATTAATAGCCTACCAACCAAAGAAAGCTCAGGACCAGATGGATTCACAGCCTAATTCCACCAGAGGTACAAAGAGGAGCTGGTAATATTACTTCTGAAACTATTCCAAACAACAGAAAAAGAGGGTCTCCTTCCTAACTCATTTTATGAGGCCAGCATCATCCGGATACCAAAACCTGGCAGACACACAGACATACACACACAAAAATTCAGGCCAATATATCTGATGAACATGGATGCGAAAATCCTTAATAAAATACTGGCAAACTGAATTCAGCAGCACATCAAAAAGCTTATCCACCATGATCAAGCTGGCTTCATACCTGGGATGCAAGGCTAGTTCAACATATGCAAATCAATAAAGGTAATCCGGCACATAAACAGAACCAATGACAAAATCACAAGATTATCTCAATAGATGCAGAAAAGGCCTTTGATAAAATTCAACACATCTTCATGCTAAAAACGCTCAATAAACCAGGTATTGATGGAACATATCTCAAAATAATAAGAGCTATTTGCGACAAACCCACAGCCAATATCAGACTGAATGGGCAAAAGCTGGAAGCATTCCCTGTGAAAACTGGCACAAGACAATGATGCCCTCTGTCACCACTCCTATTTGACACAGTATTGGAAGTTCTGGCCAGGGCAATCAGGCAAGAGAAAGAAATAAAGTATATTCAAATAGGAAGAGAGGAAGTCAAATTGTCTCTGTTTGCAGATAACATGTTTGTATATTTAGAAAACCCCACAGTCTCAGCCCAAAATCTCCTTAAGCTGACAAGCAACTTCAGCAAACTCTCAGGATATAAAATTAATGTGCAAAAATAATAAGCATCCCTATACACCAATAACAAACAGAGAGCCAAATCATGAGTGAACTCCAATTCACAATTGCTACAAAGAGAATAAAATACCTAGAAATACACCTTACAAAGGATGTAAAGGACCTCTTCAAGGAGACCTACAAACCATTGCTCGGGGAAATGAGCAAGGACACAAACAAATGGAAAAACATTCCATGCTCATGGATAGGAAGAATCAATATTGTGAAAATGGCCATATTGCCCAAACTAATTTATAGATTCAATGTTATCTCCACCAAGCTACCATTAACTGTCTTCACAGAATTAGAAAACACTACTTTAAATTTCATATGGAACCAAAAAAGAGCCCATATAGCCAAGACATCCAAAGAAAAAAGAACAACGCTGGAGGCATTACCCTACCTGACTTCGAACTATGCTACAAGGCTACAGTAACCAAAACAGCATGGTTCTGGTACCAAAACAGATATATGGACTAATGGAACAGAACAGAGATCTCAGAAACAATGTCACACATCTACAACCATGTGATCTTTGACAAGTCTAACTAAAACAAGCAATGGGGAAAGGAATACCTATTTAATAAATGCTGTTTGGAAAACTGGCCAGCTATATGGAGAAAACTGAAACTGGACCCCTTCCTTACACCTTATATAAATATTAACTCAAGATGGATTAAAGACTTAAACATAAGACCTAAAACCGTAAAAACCCCAGAAAAAATCCCTAGGTAATACCATTCAGGACATAGGCATGCGCAAAGACTTCATGACTAAAACACCAAAAGCAATGGCAACAAAAGCCAACATTGACAAATGGGATCTAATTAAACTAAACAGCTTTTGCACAGCAAAAGAAACTTATGATCAGAGTGAACAGGCAACTACAGAACAGGAGAAAATGTTGGCAATCTATCCATCTGACAAAGGGCTAATATCTAGAATCTACAAGGAACTTAAATTTACAAGAAAAAATAACCCCAACAAAAAGTGGGCCAAGGATATGAACAGACATTTCTTAGAAGAAGACATTTATGTGGCCAACTAATGTGAAAAAAAGCTTATCATCACTGGTCATTAGACAAATGCAAATCAAAACCACAATGAGATACCATCTCACACCAGTTAGAATGGTGATCATTAAAAAGTCAGGAAACAACAGATGCTGGAGAGGATGTGGAGAAACAGGAATGCTTTTACACTGTTGGTGGGAGTGTAAATTAGTTCAACCATTGTGGAAGACAGTGCGGTGATTCCTCAAGGATCTAGATTAGAAATACCATTTGACTCAGCAATCCCATTACTGGATATACACCCAAAGGATTATAAATCATTTTACTATAAAGATACATGCACACGTATGTTTATCACAGCACTGTTCACAATATTAAAGACTTGGAACCAACCCAAATGCCCATCAATGATAGACTGAATAAAGAAAATGTGACACATATACATCATGGAATACTATGCAGCCATAAAAAAGACTGAGTTCATGTCCTTTGCAGGGACATGGATGAAGCTGGAAACCATCATTTTCAGCAGACTAACACAAGAACAGAAAACTAAATACAGCAGGTTTTCAACCATAATTGGGAGTTGACCACTAAGAACACAAAGACACAGGGAGGGGAACACCACACACTGTGGCCTTTTGGGGGGTCGGGGGCTGGGGGAAGGATAGCATTAGGAGAAATACCTAATGTAGATTATGGGTTGATGGGTGCAGCAAACCACCACAGCACGTGTATACCTATGTGACAAACCTGCATGTTCTGCACATGTACCCCAGAACTTAAAGTATAATAAAAAAAAATCTCAAAGGCCCCCAAATTTTCCAGTAATAGCTTTAGAATTAAAATAGCTATTTTCAACATTCCAATATACAATATATTGTATGACTTACTGAAGGGAGAATAAAGGGCAAACTGGAAGACTACGTATGTTTCCCATATGTTTTATAACTATTTGGGAGATGATCTGGGTGAGTTGAGTGAAAATTCACCTTTTATACTTAGGAAACTTCTCGAAGTATTTACTCAACATTAATTATTCTGCTTTCTTTATCAGCTTTGGAAATGCTCCAACACACAATGCTCAAGGCCTTCACGGTATCTCCACCACACAGAGGAAACGCCTAGTTTTCCATTTACAGCTTTACACAACTTGTTTGCTTAGGAGACTTGCTCATCATTTCTTAGCCAAAGTAAATCTCTGTCCAATTTTAAAATTTCAGCAATTAAGTTATCTAATTTAGGCAGTACAACTGATGGACTCATGAAAATTTAATACTAGAGAAAATCCATGACCATCTAGTGAAAAATAAGTTCACAGGTCAAATGATAAAATAGTGGCAGAGCTGCATCTGCAAAATAAGTCTTTGGTAGCATTATTTTTCATATTTTGATCCATTAGTGCATCATGAAATCAACTTAATGGAATACAGTTAGCATTCTCTAAAAAATGAAATAGAACAAAACAGAATGCATTAGATTAGACTCAGTGGAAAATATCCAAATGCATTTGCATGTAGTAAGGGAAACTCTTGTTTTGTGAAACTTTCAATAATATACATCTATCTTTCTATTCATTCTGAACATACACATACAACTATATATTCTACAAATTGGATCACAATATAAAATATAAAATATATTTCTTAATATGAGTAGCAATCAAAAATGTTTTAAATGAAAAGACTGCCAGTTCTGTTCCCTTTCCACAAAATCATGCTAAGTAGAATGATGTAACAGCCTTACACAGTTGCGATGAAATCTTTAGGAACTCTGCTGATAGACTTTATTTTTACAGTGGCTTATTATTGGATTACAATGTAGGACGGCAGTAATTTGACAAATCAGTGTTTGGAAAAGGGAAAATCATTTCAGGGGCAAGTTCAACCATTATCAGAAGTCTACAAACTATTTTAATGATGCCAAGGAAATGAGAGAGTCAAAGTCCAGTGTGGAAAATCCAGACTGCATTTTGTCTCCGAAGTCCAGTATAGTCTTATAAACCTCTTTCTGGCAGCCTGCATTAACTTGTTTTTGGCAGAGTTTTAGCACCAGGGCCATACATAAACACAAAAGTCAATTCTGAGGCCTATGTTGTGCAGGGATGGCCCTGCCATAGGATATTGTACCATAGAAGATCATCCTACCACAAATCAAGTGCTAGTCCTTGACTAGTAGCATTGGGATAATCAGAGTAATTTGAAAAATAAAATATTCCTAGGGTCTACCTTAGACATACTGAATCAGAATCTCTAGGGATGGAGGCTGGGAATATGGATTTTTTCAAAAGTTCCTTAGGTGGTTCTTCTGCAAATCCAGGTTTGAAAACACCTGCTATAGATTATATTCCAAGTTTACTCCTTTCATTTTACTTTTTAAAAAATTGGCCTCCTTCCTTCATCTTTTCAATTTGATTTTCACACAAAATCCTTGGAGGTATCCTTGACTCTTCCATTAATACCCCATATCCAATCAGGATATCCTCATGGCTCTGCCTTTAAAATATATTTAGAATCCTGCTACTTATCACCCACTGCACCACTACTACCTCAGTCTAAACCGCCACTATCTCTCACCAGGATTATTGCCACAGACTCTCTCCTTCCCTCCTTCCCTCCTTTGGTCAATTCTCAACATAGCAGTCAAGGTGATCCTTTCAAAACTGAAGTTATAACATATCACTACTCTGTTCAACATTCCCATTGGCTCATCCTTTCAATGAAGGCGTAAGCCCTTATTATTTGCCCCATAAAGCTCAAAATAGGAGGCTCTTGCCTCTCTGATCTCTTGTCCTACTATTATTCTCTGGATCACACTGGCCTCCCTGGTTATTACTGGAATAAATTAATCACACTCTGGCCTTTTCTGTTCCCTTTGCTATAAAAACTCTTTCCCCATATAACAGCATGGCTAAGTCAATCAATCACCTTCTGTAAGTTATTATCAAATGTCATTTTCTCAGTGAGGCCTACTCTGACCATGCTATTAAAAAATGTAACCCATAGTACCTGCACTTCAAATTTCAGAGCTCCCCTATCCTGCTGGCTTTTTTCCAAAGCACTTTTTATCTTCAAACTTATTATATAGTTTGCATATGATAATTATTATTCATTTTTGTCTCCTGCTATGTCAATTAGATCCTTGAAGGAAGACACCTTGGTGTATTTTATTCACTAATATATCATTGCTTGGCACATACTAGGCAATCAGTAAATAATTGTTAAGTGTATGGTTTATTCATTTGGTGAATGAATAGTGAGGTTAACCAAAAGATTCAGAACTCTCTATCCATTCCAACTAGTACTGGAAATATCCAATTCCCATCAGAAAACTGGGATCCTCATATAACCAATCCCTTTGGTGGCTAACTTTTTTCACCAATACTCTTAACTGTAATAATATTTAACAAAAGAATAGACCAATGAAAATTTCAAATCCATTTTTATATTTAAATCAAACTAACTGAAAAGTAAAATTATAACCAAATTCGTAAGTAATATCTTTGTATAAAAACATGTTATTATCATATATATAATTTTTAAACACTGATCAAAATATTCGAAAAAATGCTGCTTTCAATTAAGGTAACAACCTGGTGCTTGGCAGTTGAAGACATTTGGAGCAAAAAAGCATTTTCCTGTTTCTTCAGCAATCAAGGCATAGTCCACCTGGCTGAGACCGCTGACAGCTGGCAAAAACAAGTTCCAGAGACCCTCTGCTTTGGCCATTTCCTGTCAAGGTGATGAACATATCACAGTGACCATAATTTACCATGACTCACAGTAGTTTATTTCTTTTTAAATACTGGTATTTACACTCTTTGAAATTTAAAAACACTTATGGAGTTATTTATTTTACAGTTTTCTTCAGTGAGCAAAACCAAGGTCTTCTTATTAATTCATTATAAATCAACAATTTAGCCATTAATAAAATATCTTTTCCTCCAAGCTTCCTGGGATTTGGCTGAAAAATTAAATTTGCTACTTGAGAACTTCTTATTGAATCAGAACTATTACAAAATCTCTGACATTTGAGTATAATTATGCCAAACATACTACTTTGTGCATTTTAATTTCTTACAAGAATTGATGTGAAGATTTGAAAAACATGAAATCTGGATTAATTCTATGTGGGACAAATGCCCTACCTTGACTTTAGTCTCAATTCAGTAACGGCTAATAATGAATAGTTTTGATCATATTTGTTCCTTTGAACATTTTAAGAAGCTGTCTTCATTACTACCGTATATAGAACACTACCTAGACTAATTTGTATTTCATAGATTCTATTTATTAACTTCCCTTTTTAAAGGGTTATTATTAATATAATTTTCCTCTACATATATAACAACAGCAACAACAAAACTAAGGTCTAGGGTCTCAAAAAATACTTGCTTATGAATTTCCTAGCATTAAAGGCTTTCTTACCTTGAGTTTATCAATCACTAAAGGTTTTCCCCACTTGTCCACTGAATTTTCATTTTGAACATAGAACTCAATTACCTCCTTAAAGTAATAAAAGAAAAAAATTTCATTAGAGGTTAATACAAAGTAAACAGTGTCATAACCTACTAATATCTAAAATAAACATTTTTAGGTGAAGATGCTTTTTTAAAATTTTTAGCTATTATTAAACCAGACACAGAAGCACAAAACATTCTAAAGGTTTGCTGAGCACAAAATCATGGTGCCTCAATATTAGATAGTAGGCTACTAAAATCTTATACCAAGATTTGAATGTTTCGTTTTTAGCAACATGTCAAGCTAGATGGTTACAGAAATCCCTCAACTAAAAATGTTGGATACATTATTAAAAATATTTTTAAGCCGGGTGCAGTGGCTCAAGCCTGTAATCCTAGCACTTTGGGAGGCCGAGGCGGGTGGATCACGAGGTCAAGAGATCGAGACCATCCTGGTCAACACGGTGAAACCCCGTCTCTACTAAAAATACAAAAAATTAGCTGGGCATGGTGGTGCGTGCCTGTAATCCCAGCTACTCAGGAGGCTGAGGCAGGAGAATTGTCTGAACCCAGGAGGCGGAGGTTGTGGTGAGCCGAGATCGCGCCATTGCACTCCAGCCTGGGTAACAAGAGTGAAACTCCGTCTCAAAAAAATTTTTAAATATATGTATTAATACATAGCTGTGCTGGAAGGAAAATAAAAAAATTCCTTGGAGGCCAGAAACAAAAAAGCCTGACTCTTCAAGCGTGAGCGCGCACTGGAGCCACGTTTATCCAGGGCAAATAGGCTGATCTATGTTAGCCTAAGTAGGTCCTAGGTTTTAAAGGGCCACATAGGCAGGAGTCAGACATAGTCAAATGCCCCAAACATGGCAAGAGGGAGGATCAAAGATCAGCTCTTCCCTCCACCAAAGCTAAGCTGCTTGATGGGTAAAACCTAAGTTGAAAAATATTTAAAAAGCAAAAACAAACAAACAAAAACCCACCCCTCAGAGGTAGACCATGGGAATACAGGCCTTTATTTAGGTCTTAGTTCTTGCTGGAATAGACAAAATAAACATTTCTAATTGAAGTCTGTCTTCACCCAAGTTTATGACTGAATTCACAGACTTATGGGGCTCTAAAACTTCAAGCCAAAATTTAAGTTTACAGTGTTTCTGGTGACAGTGCTTCCTAACACCTGTCAGAAGCAAAAACAAATCCTATCTGCAGGAAAGAGCTTTAAACAAAGCCTTAAATAACTTTCACAGATAAAATTCCAGAACACAAGTTCAAAATAAAAAATTACTTATCACTCAAGGAAACAAGCCACCATTAGCAAGAGTTAGCAAAAACAATCATTCAGCAAGACAGAATCACACCTCTCAAAGACTATAAATAGAATAATAATCTGTCACAGGACATAACTATTTGTTTGTAACAGATTTCAAGAATAAAGGAAGAAATTAAAGTACAATAAAGGACGACCAAAAGTGACCAGGCAAATTTGAAAAAAGAATTGAATAAAACCTAAGTAAAAGAAAATCATAGGAATGAAACTTAAAAACTCTAAGGCAGTGATTCCCAAATTTTGGTGGCTCTCAGAATCTCCTGGGGAACTTGGTAAAAATATGGAGATCTAAGCTGTGTCCTACTTCAATGAACCTGAGCTTCTGTGTTCCTTACTAGCTTTATAAACAATTCTCACACACCTCAAAATTTGAAAACAGTTGTTCTGTGGATGTTGAAAAGTAGATTAGATAACAGCTGAAGAAACAAATCATAAACTGGAAGAATAGTCTGAAGAAATTACTCAGAACAACGCCCAGAAACTCAAGAGAAGGCAAATATGAGTGGTTAAGGAATATAATGAATTCAAAGAGAAGTTCTAAGAAAAGTCTAATTGGAGGCCCAGACACAAAGAATTAGGAGAGGTGCAATATTTGGAAAAATTACCCTTAAAAGTTTTCAGAACTGAGAAGACAGCAATCCTCAAATTTAGAAACCCAGTGAAGTCAGAGCACAGTAAAACTACAGAACATCAAAGAGAAAGAAAAGCTCTTAAAAAGAGAAAGAGGAAGTCGCCTCCTTAGCGAAGTAGGCAGTGTATCAGCCTCATAATCCGAAAAAGAGAAAGAAGAGGGGGAACAAAGGAAGATTATTGATAATTAAACAACAGTTAAGATTGAGAGCTGACTTCTCAAAGCAACAAATTAAGCCAGAAATCATTGGGATAACAGCTTCAGTTGCTGAGAGAAAATAACTGTAGTTGTAAAATTCCATATGCAATTAAACTATCTTTCAAGAACTAGGGCAAAATAAAGATATTACCAATAAGTAAATAAAGTCATTGCCACCTCTCCCCAGCAAGAAAAAAGGAAAACAAACAAACAAACCAAAAAAGAAAGATAAACAAAAGAAAGGTTTACTAGCACGGTCACGATAAAGGAACTTGACCTAGAAGAAACATTTGAGTTGCAAGAAGGAATAGTAAATACGTAAAATGATAGGTAGGTAAACTTAAAATTTATAACTATAATCTCAGCGTTTTGGGAGGCCAAGGTGGGCAGATTACTTGAGGTCAGAAATTCGAGACCAGCCTGGCCAACATAATGAAACCCCGTCTCTATCAAAAAATACAAAAATCAGCTGAGTGTGGTGGCACATGGCTATAGTCCCAGCTACTCAGGAGACAGAGGCGGGAGAATCACTTGAACCCAGGAAGCAGAGGTTACAATGAGCCGAGATCGTGCCACTATATTCCAGCCTGGGTGACAGAATGAGACCCTGTCTCAAAAAAAAAAAAAAAAAAAAAAAAAGCCAGATAAAACGATAACAATCTCTAATTTGTACGACTAAAATTGTCAATATAGAACAAGAATATTGGAGTATAATAGCATTCTGTAGTATTTTGCTATTAAAGTATCTCTGTATGTTTCTACACTTAGGCCAGTAATATTACTTATAAACATTGTCAAAATTCTTAATCCAAATTTTCAAATTATTTTCCCACTCATTCTATCGATTCACACTTATATAACAACGTACTAAAATGTTCCTTTCATTGAAGCATGGCTAGTCTGCAGTATTGCCGTATTTAATGAAAACTTTAAGAAATGTCTGCTTTTTCAAAGGCACCAGGATAAATAGCCCTTGTCATTTCTGTCAGGAAGTCAGTTAAATTGGAAGATTTCCTGTTTGGGGTTGTTTATTACTTCCAATCTTTATATTGTCATGGAAATATTCAGTGTTGCTGTGTTTGATAAGAAATACATTATGCAACACATTTCTCATTTTCTCATCTCTGACCACAGTTCGAAGAAATTAAATTATGCCAGTGTTTGTATAATTATTTAAAAATTTGTGTGATTTAATACTGGGAGTTCCAAAGTTTATCCATTTAGAGATTTGCAAAGTTTATTTGTGTCATGATAGGACTCAAAATTAAATAAAATACTTCACTATAAAGAACACTTCTTTAGTTCTTAAAGTAAAAAAAAGTAATTTATCAGTTAATAGCCAAAGCAGAAACCATGCTTAGTGCTTGGTCAATCTTCCCAAAATATTATGGGTAGCATACCACGTCCTCATTCACTAACAGAGATACTAATTTGAGTATGTTGGTTGGTTCAGCATCTTAAATCTCAGCCTACAAATAATTCTGCAAAATATGCTTTTTATTTTAAACTGAAGTCTACTAGAAAGAAGCAACAGTTTCTTCTCAGTACGTTATTAGACTCAGTAGGAAAGTATGATTAATGTTACCATTGTGTTAAAAGTGTATTCTCACTGTGTTATGTTGCTAGTTCCTGTTTTACATGCTATTTTTAGGACTCCTTATCCATTTTTAATTGGCTTGAACTGGCTTTTAATATTTTCCAAGTGGAAGAGTTGGCTTTTAATATTTTCATACATATGGATTATGTTCTCACTTTACAATATTCAAGGAATTTCAAAAGGTCATTAGAATAGTTTAAATGAAGCTTATATTTTCTCATTATAGAAAATTGAAAATATCTAAAAATATAAAGAAAAATTCATCAAGATTCTCAGCAGTTAAAGACAAGAGCTGTTTAAGTGTTGGTATATGATATGATACAATGTGTTTTCTCGACATGACTGTTTTGGTTTTTGTTAAGTTATAGTAATGTTGGATAGAATCTTATATAGATTTTTCCCTCTTTCATTTTGAAAAAGCTATTTATTTTTCTCCAAATATCATCTCCAAATAACACCCTCTAATAAGATTTGTATTGTTCACAATCATTCTACAGGATAAACCATTTTTACAGATGTTGGTACAGTATGATTTTTTAAAAGAAGATACAGCTCACATTATCAGATATGGATAAGTCTCAGAGTTGAAGAATCTTCAAAGACAAATGATTGTAGCTTTTCTTGTCACACAAAACATTGGCAATCTTCCCTTTAAAGCTATAGACTGCTTTTTTATTTATCTTAAAGCACTTTCTTTTATTGCAAGTATTTTGTATATATTTCAATAGCTGCATGATACAAAGTTCAGCAGAGTATCACAATCCAACCTATGACACCTCTTCTGTGCTGCAGTTTCTCTTACATGCCTATTTACATTTACCAATGAAAGAACAAACCTGCCTGGTTTCTTCTGCCAATTCTGGCCTCTCCTCCGAATAATGATGGGCTGGTTGCAAGTACTCACATGCTAACAGATAGGCTTCATTTTAGAGAAAGTAGGTAGGAATCAGGCAGTAACCAGGCAAGGTACTCTGCCTAATTCCATTCCCACCACTCTCCCCAACCCCCGAATAAAGGAAAAGTTGGCGGGTGCAGTGACTCACACCTGTAATCCCAGAGCTTTGGGAGGCTGAGGCGGGAGGATTGCTTGAAGCCAGTAGCTCTGGACAAGAGTGAGACCAGGTCTCTACGATAAAATTTAAAAATTAGCCCAGTTTGGTGGTGTATTTCTGTAATCCCAGCTACACAGGAGGCTGAGTTGGGAGATTTGCTTGAGCCCTGGAGTTGAGGCTGCAGTGAGGCAGGATCACAGCATGTACTCCAGCTTGGAGACAGAGCAAGACCCTGTCTCTTGAAGAAAAAAAAAAGCCAAAACATGGAGGACCCTTATCTAGGGTACTAAATCTCAGGTTGAAGCCCTGGATTCTTTGAAACAGATCATTTGCTTTTTGTTGTTGCTGCTGAGACAGGGTCTCACTCTGTTGCCCAAACTGGAGTGCAATGGTGCAGTCTCGCCTCACTGCAACCTCTGCCTCCCAGGTTGATGCAATCCTCCCACCTCAGTTTCCTAAATAGCTGGGACTACAAGTGTGCACCACGCCGGGCTAATTTTTTTTATTTTTAGTAGGGATGGGGTTTACAACATGTTGCCCAGGCTGGTCTGGTCTCAAACTCCTGGGCTCGGCCTCCCCCAGTGCTGGGGTTACAGGCCCGAGCCAGCACACTGGCCCATCTGTATTTTTTGGAGTGCTGTTGCACTTTCTGTCTGGGGGCAAATATCATTGCTATAACAGGGTTGTAAGAGACCAACCCAAGCAGTTGTCCATGTTTAGGTAATTCTTAAATCAAACCTCTTAATTTCTCTTCCTCTTCTCATTTTTGCTTTCTGTATCAGCCAATCACAGGGGACTCCACTGTGGGAAAATGGTTATCACTTGTGCTATAGCCTTCTCTTATTTGAAAATTCTTTTGAGACATGGCTTCTGTCGTTACATTATTCTAGGGGCTAATCTATTCTGCTTTACAAACCTAATTTCCCTTCTCTTTTCAAAACCTTAATTCCTCTGATCTGTCCTTCTGTTTTCAAGCTTATACCAATTTATTCCATTTTGTAAAAAACTTATTATTTATTAAATTGGATTTTATTTGAGGGAGGGGAGGGCATTGTTGAATTCAGACTGCCATCTTTTTCTCTTTTTTTTTTCCCATTTATTTATTTTATTGCATTTTAGGTTTTGGGGTACATGTGAAGAACATGCAAGATTGTTGCATAGGTACACATGTGGCAGTGTGATTTGCTGCCTTCCTCCCCATCACCTACATCTGGCATCTCTCCCCTTGCTATCTCTCCCCAGCTCCCCACCCCCCACCGTCCCTCCCCTATTTCCCCCCAACTGACCCCAGTGTGTAGTGCTCCCCTCCCTGTGTCCATGTGTTCTCATTGTTCAGTACCTGCCTATGAGTGAGAACATGCGGTGTTTGATCTTCTGTTCTTCTGTCAGTTTGCTGAGAATGATGGTTTCCAGGTTCATCCATGTCCCTACAAAGGACACAAACTCATCATTTTTGATGGCTGCATAATATTCCATGGTGTATATATGCCACATTTTCCCTGTCCAGTGTATCATCGATGGGCATTTGGGTTGGTTCCAGGTCTTTGCTATTGTAAACAGTGCTGCAATGAACATTTGTGTGCACGTGTCCTTATAGTAGAACGGTTTATAATCCTTTGGATATATACCCAGTTATGGGATTGCTGAGTCAAATGGAATTTCTATTTCTAGGTCCTTAAGGAATCGCCACACTGTCTTCCACAATGGTTGAACTAATTTACACTCCCACCAACAGTGTAAAAGTGTTCCTATTTCTCCACATCCTCTCCAGCATCTGTTGTCTCCAGATTTTTTAATGATCACCATTCTAACTGGCATGAGATGGTATCTCAATGTTGTTTTGATTTGCATTTCTCTGATGACCAGTGACGATGAGCATTTTTTCATATGTTTGTTGGCCTCATGTATGTCTTCTTTTGTAAAGTATCTGTTCATATCCTTTGCCCACTTTTGAATGGGCTTGTTTGTTTTTTTCTTGTAAATCTGTTTTGGTTGTTTGTAAATTCTGGATATCAGCCCTTTGTTAGATGGGTAAGCTGCAAAAATTTTTTCCCATTCTGTTGATTGCCGATTCACTCTAATGACTGTTTCTTTTTTTCTGTGCAGAAGCTGTGGAGTTTGATTAGGTCCCATTTGTCTCTTTTGGCTTTTGTTGTCAATGCTTTTGGTGTTTTGGTCATGAAGTCCTTGCCTACACCTATGTCCTGAATGGTTTTGCCTAGATTTTCTTCTAGGGTTTTTATGGTGTTAGGTCTTATGTTTAGGTCTTTAATATATCTGGAGTTAATTTTAGTGTAAGGTGTCAGGAAGGGGTCCAGTTTCTGCTTTCTGCACATGGCTAGCCAGTTTTCCCAACACCATTTATTAAACAGGGAATCCTTTCCCCATTGCTTGTTTTTGTCTGGTTTGTCAAAGATCAGATGATTGTAGATACGTTGCGTTGCGTCCGAGACCTCTGTTCTGTTCCATTGGTCTATATCTCTGTTTTGGTACCAGTACCATGCTGTTTTGATTACTGTAGCCTTGTAGTATAGTTTGAAGTCCGGTAGTGTGATGCCTCCCGCTTTGTTCTTTTTGCTTAGAATTGACTTGGCTATGCGGGCTCTCTTTTGGTTCTATATGAAGTTTAAGGTGTTTTTTTTCCAGTTCTGTGAAGAAGGTCATTGGTATCTTGATGGGGATAGCATTGAATCTGTAAATTACTTTGGGCAGTATGGCCATTTTCACGACATTGATTCTTCCTAACCATGAACATGGAATGTTTCTCCATCTGTTTGTGTCCTCTCTTATTTCGTTGAGCAGTGGCTTGTAGTTCTCCTTGAAGAGGTCCTTTACGTTCCTTGTTAGTTGTATTCCTAGGTATTTTATTCTCTTTGTGGCAATTGCGAATGGAAGTTTGTTCTTGACTTGACTCTCTTTAAGTCTGTTATTGGTGTATAGGAATGCATGTGATTTTTGCATATTGATATTGTATCCTGAGATTTTGCTGAAGTTGCTTATCAGGTTCAGGAGATTTTGGGCTGAGATGATGGGGTCTTCTAGATATACAATCATGTCATCTGCAAATAGAGACAATTTGACTTCCTCCTTTCCTATTTGAATACCCTTTATTTCTTTTTCTTGCCTGATTGCTGTGGCTAGAACTTCTAGTACTACATTGAATAGGACTGGTGAGAGAGGGCATCCTTGTCTAGTGCCACATTTCAAGGGGAATGCTTCCAGTTTTTGCCCATTGAGTATGATATTGGCTGTTGGTTTGTCGTAAATAGCTTTTATTATTTTGAGATACGTTCCATCAATACCTAGCTTATTGAGGGTTTTTAGCTTAAAGGGCTATTGAATTTTGTCAAAGGCCTTCTCTGCATCAATTGAGATAATCATGTGGTTTTTGTCTTTGGTTCTGTTTATATGGTGAATTACGTTTACAGACTTGCGTATATTGAACCAGCCTTGCATCCCCGGGATGAAGCCTACTTGATCATTGTAGATAAGCTTTTTCATGTGCTGTTGCAATCGGCTTGTCAGTATTTTATTGAAGATTTTTGCATCTATTTTCATCATGGATATTGGCCTGAAGTTTTCTTTTCTTGTTGAGCCTCTGCCGGGTTTTGGAATCAGGATGATGTTGGACTCATAAAATGATTTGGGAAGAATTCCCTCTTTTTGTATTGTTTGGAATAATTTCAGAAGGAATGGTACCAGCTCCTCTTTGTATGTCTGGCAGAATTCGGCTGTGAACCCGTCTGGACCTGGGCTTTTTTTGGGTGGTAAGCTCTTAATTGCTGCCTTCACTTCAGACCTTGTTATGGGGCTGTTCAGGGTTTCGGCTTCTTCCTGGTTTAGGCTTGGGAGGAGGCAAGTGTCCAGGAATTTATCCATTTCTTCCAGGTTTACTAGTTTATGTGCATAGAGTTGTTTGTAATAATCTCTGATGATGGTTTGAATTTCTGTGGAATCTGTGGTGATATCCCCTTTATCGTTTTTTATTGCATCAATTTGGTTATTCTCTCTTCTTTTTTATTAATCTGGCTAGTGGTCTATTTTGTTGATCTTTTCAAAAAACCAGCTCCTGGATTTATTGATTTTTTGAAGGGTTTTTTGTGTCTCTATCTCCTTCAGTTCTGCTCTGATCTTAGCTATTTCTTGTCTTCTGCTGGACTTTGAGTTTTTTTGATCTTGCTCCTCTAGCTCTTTCAGTTTTGATGATAGGGTGTCAATTTTTGATCTCTCCTTGCTTCTCATGTGGGCACTTATTGCTATATATTTTCCTCTAGAGACTGCTTTAAATGTATCCCAGAGATTCTGGTAAGTTGTGTCTTCATTCTCGTTGGTTTCGAAGAACATCTTTATTTCTGTCTTCATTTCATTGTTTATCCAGTCAACATTCAAGAGCAAGTTGTTCAGTTTCCATGAAGCTGTGTGGTTCTGGGTTAGTTTTTGAATTCTGAGTTCTAACTTGATTGCACTGTGGTCTGATAGACTGTTTGTTATGATTTCCGTTCTTTTGCATTTGCTGAGGAGTGATTTACTCCCAATTATGTGGTCAATTTTAGAGTAGGTGTGATGTGGTGCTGAGAAGAATGTATATTCTGTGGATTTGGGGTGGAGAGTTCTGTAAATGTCTATTAGGTTTGCTTGGTCCAGGTCTGAGTTCAAGTCCTGGATATCCTTGTTAATTTTCTGTCTGGTTGATCTGTCTAATATTGACAATGGGGTGTTAAAGTCTCCCACTATAATTGTGTGGGTGTCTAAGTCACTTTGTAAGTCATTAAGAACTTGCCTTATGTATCTGGGTGCTCCTGTATTGGGTGCGTATATATTTAGGATCGTTAGCTCTTCTTGTTGCATTGATCCTTTTACCATTATGTAATGTCCTTCTTTGTCTCTTTTGATCTTTGTTGCTTTAAAGTCTAATTTATCAGAGATGAGAATTGCAACTCCTGTGTTTTTTTGCTCTCCATTTGCTTGGTAAATCTTCCTCCATCCCTTTATTTTGAGCCTTTGTGTATCCTTGCATGTGAGATGGATTTCCTGGAATCAGCACACCAATGGGTTTTGGCTTTTTATCCAATTTGTCAGCCTGTGTCTTTTGATTGGGGCATTTAGTCCATTTACATTTAGGGTTAAGATTGTTATGTGTGAATTTGATACTGCCATTTTGGTGCTAGCTGGCTGTTTTGCCCAATAGTTGATGCAGATTCTTCATTGTGTTGATTCTCTGTACCATTTGGCATGTTTTTGGAGTGGCTGGTACTAGTTGTTCCTTTATATGTGTAGAGCCTCTTTCAGGAGCCCTTGTAAAGCTGGCCTGGTGGTGACAAAATCTCTGAGTACTTGCATGTTCCCAAAGGATTTTATTTTTCCTTCACTTATGAAGCTTAGTTTGGCTGGATAGGAGATTCTGGGTTGAAACTTCTTTTCTTTAAGGATGTTGAATATTGGCCCCCACTCTCTTCTGGCTTGTAGGGTTTCTGCTGAGAGATCTGCTGTGAGTCTGATGGGCTTCCCTTTGTGGGTAACCCGACCTTTCTCTCTGGCTGCCCTTAGTATTTTCTCCTTCATTTCAACCCTGGTGAATCTGACGATTATGTGCCTTGGGGTTGCTCTTCTTGACGAATATCTTTGTGGTGTTCTGTGTATTTCCTGGACTTGAATATTGGCCTGCCTTGCTAGGTTGGGGAAGTTTTCCTGGATAATATCCTGAAGAGTATTTTCCAGCTTGGATTCATTCTCTTCGTTGCATTCAGGTACGCCTATCAAACGTAGATTAGGTCTTTTCACAGTCCCACATTTCTTGGAGACTTTGTTCATTCCTTTTTACCCTTTTTTCTCTATTCTTGCCTTCCCATTTTATTTCATTGAGTTGATCTTCAACCTCTGATATCCTTTCTTCTGCTTGGTCAATTCGGCTGTTGATACTTGTGCATGCTTCGCGAAGTTCTCGTGTTGTGTTTTTCAGCTGCATCAATTCATTTATATTCCTTTCTATTTTGTCCATTCTCATTAGCATTTCATCAAATCTTTTTTCAAGGTTCTTGGTTTCTTTGCATTGGGTTAGAACATGTTCTTTTAGTTCACAGAAGTTTCTTACTATCCACCTTCTGAAGTCTGATTCTGTCATTTCATCACACTCGTTCTCCATCCAACCTTGTTCCCTTGCTGGTGAGGAGCTATGATCCCTTTTAGGAGGAGAGATGTTCTGGTTTCGGGTGTTTTCATCCTTTTTATGCTGGTTTCTTCCCATCTTTATGGATTTATCCACCTGTCATCTTTGTAGTTGCTGGCTTTCAGATTGGGTCTCTGAGTGGACGTTCTGTTTGTTGATGATGAGGTTATTTCTGTTTCTTGGTTTTCCTTCTGACAGTCTGGCCCCTCTGCTGTAGGTCTGCTGAGGTCCACTCCAGGCCCTGCTTGCCTGGGGATCACCTGCAGCAGTTGCTGAACAGTAAGGGTTGTTACCAGTTTTCTTCTTCTGCTATCTTTGTCCCAGAAGGATACCCGCCAAGTGTCAATCTGATCTCTCCTTTATGAGGTGGCTCTTTGGATATACAGGGGTCAGGGAGCTGCCTAAGGAGACGGTATCTTCTTTATAGGAGCTCAAATGCTGAGCTGTGAGCTCCGTTGTTCATTCAGAGCTGCTGGGCAGGTACGTTTAGGTCTGCTGCAGTAGAACTCATAAACCGCTTTTTGTTCCCAGGTGCTCTGTCCCAGGTATTTAGGGCTTTATGAGTTTCAATTATGCTGCTGTCTTCTTTTTTTTTTTTTTTCCTTCAGAGCTGCCCTGCCCAGCAAGGAGGCAGCCTAGTCACTGTCTGCCTGTAGAGGCTTTGCTGAGCTGCTTTGGGCTCTGCCCAGCTGCAGACTGCCATCTTAACCTAAAAGTGCTGCATTCCCTTTTTAATACTCAAAAGTTCTGATTTTTAAAACAGAATCGAACAAACACTAACTAGAACAGAAAATAGTCGCTAAACACATGTGAGAGGTGTCTAGTTTAAAAAGAATTTCCTCAGTTTAAGTAGAATTTTTAAAGAAATTGTACCCTATTCTGTGAGCAAAGTTAATGTCAAGCCAGGTATTTACTAAAAATATAATAATTATTTATATAATTCAAGCAACAGAACAAACTGTCCCACAAACACATATCAGCTCTGAACATTTCTGTTGAAAGGATTTTGGTCTCTTTCAGTTCCCTATTTGATTTTGCCAGTCTAGCTGTAGACCTCTCAGAATCACAGATGATTAAGATAAGAATTTATTATATATTTGGTCAAAACTACTCGCATTGTAGAGGAAAAAAATGAGGCCAAGCAAGAACACCTAACACAAGGCCAACTAATTTGTGACGGAGATAAACTAGAATAAAGCAATTAACATTTCTACACCAGTGTTCTACCCATACATACACCCTGACCCACCTCCTTTACATATTTGTGTAAAAGCTTTTATCTTTTCTTTACAACATTTATCATCTCTTTAGTGTTTTCCTTTCCTGCTAAAGTCTAAGCTTCACATGAACATAAGCCCTGTATGTCTTCTTATTTCTTTACATTCATTGTCTCTCCAAGGGCCTAACACATCATCAAGTATCCAATAATTATTTGGTAACTGAATGAATGAATGTTCCATGCTGCCTCTCTACTCTCAGTGAACTTATTGAAACTTAATGCCTTAAAATAGTAGTTTATAGGGAAGATGGGTGGTAGTATCTGTGAACTGCTTGAAATGATATGTAAAATTCACTAAGTTTATCCAACCTGTATAGTCTACACTTCTCACTAAATTCTCAAAGCGTTCATATTTACAAAAATAAAAAATAGTTGAAAGTTACTGCCTTAGGACAAGGCCCCCAAAGTAGTGTTTTACTCTAATATATTTAGACTCCCAATTTTAAAACTACCAATTCTCTTTGGCTTAATTTTAATTCCACAGACTTCCCTGTGCATTCCCTAGGTTCTGTTGTGGGCTCAGTGCTAAGGTGAATCTAGTAAGAATTCTAGATTCTTACTAGAGAAGAATCTAGTAAGGATTGACTAAGGAAAATGACCCCATGCTTCTCTTATAAGCAGAAATAACAGAAGTATTCACTTATAGTCCTTTAGCACAAATATATTCTGTTTAAATAATACTCACCTTTTCAGCTGGAAGAATGTGCTGTTTCATGAAATGCTTCACCTTAATAAGAACTTCCTGACCTTTCCGAGACTGCACAAACAACCGTCCCCTAGTATCAATCTGTGGTGGTGCAGTACTGAAAGTTCTTTACCACAAGAAAAAAGAAAAAAAGGTTACAAAGATGTTCAAAAATCATTATTACATATTTCTAATATAATGTAAAGTTTTCTCAGCTACCAAAAATATCCCCCAGAAGGAGTAGGTATATTTTATATTAAAAAAAAAAAAGTCTTTCATATTATGGACTGAATGCAGAATCACTTCTATTTTAAACATTTACCTTTAATGCTTAAAGCACTATTTGGGGAAAACATATAAGCCTGGCATCACCTCAAGCAATGTTAGTGATAGATGCAGGAGACAGGAAGGAACCTAACTAGGGTGTTGTCTGGATGTGCTCACAAGGGACTGGGGGCCCACTGGCACACTGGGAGGACGCCACAGGGAATTTGCACCTTAAACAGTAGGAGGAGCCCAGCCTCTTCAGTTCCTATATGGTAGCCTGATATTCAATCAGTGAGGTGGGAACCTATTGGCAGGACCCTCTCTTTCTTTGCTAAGAGCTTTCTTTTTGCCTAATAAATCAGCCCTCCTCACCCTTTAATTTAATGTGTCTGTGTGTCTAATTTTTCCTGGTTGTAAGAAAAGGACCCAGAATTTAGCTGAACTAAGGAACAAAAAATCCTGCATCATTTTGGTGGCCTGTACAGGGACATAAACTGGAGTGGGTAAAATGGGGAACCAAAAAATAAAAAAAATCTCCCTTCCTTTTGTTTCTGAGCCTTCTGTCCTCTGACTTCTGAGGGTAGAAGAGACTACACCCTCTTCCCCTACCCCCCATTGCTGTTGGAGATAGGGAATGCTGGCCTTGGTCTAACTCAGCCTTTGCTATGGCATTTTCCTTCTTTTTTCCGGCCTGTAACGGCACCTATCTTTTCTTTGGCAATATTGGGGGTGTTTGTTCCACCCCCATCCAATAGCCGTTGGTGTGCAAGAGATGGACGGGTGAGCGAGACTCCCTTCTCACCTCCCTTCCCTCCTTGCTGAGGTGCATGCCTGTGCTCGTTGCTGTGCGTGCTGCATCCAATGGCCATGCAGGATGGGAATGAGCCACAAGTCACTGCCTGGGCCCCAAGGGCGGCCTTGGCTGGGCCTGACGCTGCCAGCTGGCCAGCGTTCCCCACCACGACCCATGGAGTCTTCCCCTCCCCTGGCGCTGGAATCCAACTCACTCTGAGCCCCAGGGAAGAAACGTCAATTAAAAATTTCTCTCCACGTTGGAGAAACTAATTTGCATAAGAATAAGAGGTTTCTTTCCCAGGCACCTTTTTCTTTTTTCCAGCAGGTCAGCAGCTAACACAGCCATACATTTAAGGTTTTTTTCTTTTCTTCAACAGGTCAGGGGTTAGTTTTTATGTGAGAGGCTTTTTTTTCCCTTTAGAAGATGTTTTAGTAGGCCAGGACCCCAATTCACAAGATACACTTTTCTCTCCCTTGTTGGAGGAGGACTCAATCTCACAGCTTCACCTTACCATCTGGCTTATGATAAGGAGTCCCTACCACCCTGAGACACATTTTTGTCCCAAACTATTCCCCGTTTCAGAACTGGAAAGGCTACTGACAGCAGGGGAGACAGGGCATACGTGGGTAAGAGCAGATAATCTCACCTCCTAGATCCTCCTGTTAACATGGGTGAAAACTGCTTTGACACCCATGGGCAGCACCTTGTGGTCACTGAGACTTGGGGATATAAGGAAGGAAGAAAGGAAGAGGGATGCCTTGCTTTCTCTCCCTCAAGAACCCCAGGTGTTTGATAGGAAGGGAAGGGAACCAGGGCTACCTCACTACCCTCTTTCTAGATGAGTAGCCATTCATCTCCAATCTGAACTTCTTTTAAATGCATCTTGAGTCTGGGGATCCTTGAAAAAATGCCTTTTTCCTTTTTCCCCCTCTGTCCTCTTTTTACAGATGGGTGGTTGTGTCCCTGTGCTGTAGGACATTCTTCTCAGATGTATCCTCCAAACTGCGAAAAGTTCATTTCCCAAACCTTAAACTGTTGGCTTAGAATTGAATTCAGTCAGGGAAGGAACCCAGAAGCCTGACATGCTGGCAAAAGGGTAAGAGTTTTTTTTTAACCAATTGGGCTTTTGGCCTTCCTCTCCCTGTGCAAACCGATAAAGGAAACAATAAGGATCACTGTTTATATTCTCCATAAAGTTTTAATTATGAAAAAGAATTTGTGAGGTTGGTCTTAAGCTGTAGCCAATCTGGTATGCTTTGCATGTCTCTGTATGGTTCTGTCAGAAAGAAGGGTAGCTTAGGATGGCATGTGGGCCTAGGACTTCATTGGCCCACTGTTCAAGCCAGCCTGGCAAACAGGTCAGTGAGAAACTGTGCTGCAGGCCACCATCCTGTTTTACATCCTCAGAAGTGGGACCTATAACCATGTGACACTGCTTTATTTTGGCCTCCACCATTTTACAGTGGCAGCCAGGGTTCAGTCCTGGCTTAGGGAATGAGTCTTGCTGGTTTGATATCTGTGTGACCGTTACCATTTGTTGACACTCCTTGCCTCCACAAACTGCCTTGAATTTTCCTTTCTCTGAGCATCTGGGAGGTTACTTTTGGTAAAGTTTAAAAGCCAGAAAAATTACCCACTTGGCATGGCTAAAGCTGGGAAATAAGAGACTTAAAAGGATTTAAAATGATTTAAAATCAGGTAATAAGGGATTTAAAAGGATTTTCTTAATGAGTGCTCAGCTTGATTAAAAGTGGATATCCAAGTTATAGGTATTTGAAAGTACTTGGATCTTGTTTTGCTGGAAAAGGTTTTTTTCTCAGTTGAGTGAATTTTTTTTCTCCATTTTGTCTTGCCACCTTTAATGCATACATGAGAGGCCCTAAGATAATTTCTGATGGCCTGGGACTCCTTGGGGGAAAAAAAGTCACCAAAGATTCCATTTTGGGAAAGACCTCTGTTTTCCTCATGGAGCCCCTGGATTTAGAAGTGGATGGATCCCTCTCAAAATCTGTTGTTTTCTTCCAGTTATACCTCTCGATTAGGCCCTAAAAACTGCATGCTTTCCTAGCACTGCTCTTAAAGGGCCCATTTGAAGGCCAATAGTTCAATTAGGAGATTGGCGAACAGATAATTTTATAACTACTGGATCTGATTCTGTTTGTCTATGTGGTTATACATGTGTTGTGTATGGTGCCTATAAAAAAGAGAGCTCTAATTAATTGTCCTAAAGGGAAATAAGCACTTAGGTCAAATATTTTTTTTTAAGGAAAAATAAAAGCTATAATGCCTTTTAGTTCGTGAGATTTAATCTTTGAGGAATAAAAAACAATCTTAAAGATTATTGGTAAAATGTAAATGTTAAAATGTAAGTAGTTGGTCTACATTATACAGGTCAGATACTAGGTTTGCTAAATGTTTTAAGGTTGTAAACTGCTTCTTTGGCCTTTGAGAACTGTTTGACTTGCCTGCTTTACAATTTGGTAAAGCCTGGGAACATAGGCCTTTATCTTGGTAAATAATCATTAATCATATAATCTTAGTAAAAGATTATAAGAAGGCATAGAAATTTTTATCTCGTGTGAAAGGATTTTTTAAAAATTAGATAAAATAAAGCTAAAGGTTTAAGCAAGCTGTGGAAGGATTATAAAAATTAATCTTGCAAAAGAAATTCTGTGTGTGAACACTGACTAAATTCAAAAGGGTATTATATTGTTTTTCTGTAAATACGCTCTTTAGCAAAATCTGTAAAGGGTTATACAAAAGGTTATAAGAGGGCCGGGCATGGTGGCTCATGCCTGTAATCCCAGCACTTTGGAAGGCTGAGGTGGGTAGATCACAAGGTCAGGAGTTCGAGACCAGCCTGGCCAATATGGAGAAACCGGATCTCTACTAAAAATACAAAAATTAGCCAGGCATGGTGGCAGGTGCCTGTAGTTCCAATTACTTGGGAGGCTGAGGCAGGAGAATCACTTGAATCCCGGAAGTGGAGTTTGCAGTGAGCCAAGATTACACAACTGCACTCCAGCCTAAGTGACACAGTAAGACTCCATCTCAAAAAAAAAAAAAAGTTAAAAGAATGTTACCTCATGATCAAACTGGTAAAGACTGGATATAATTGTCTATAAGGTTTCATTAGAAACTTGGGGTTGACGTTAATAGTACTCTAATGTAAGGGTAAAATTTGGCTTTCTCTCCTTTGTACAAGATTTTCATGTAATGGTAAAGGATAATGAAAGATTTTCATTTGCCTTGTGGATAGGCTGCTAAGGAAAAGAAAGAGAAGGCAAGAGACAAATTGTTTGAAAAGCTAGGTCTTCCCTCTTAATGAGTAAATGTTTTTGCCTTGTTTTAAAGTTTCTGAGTCATTTTGGCAAAATAAATAATTTATGATAATCTGGAATTCTATTTCATAATATCAAGTGTTTTAAACTGACAACATTTAACAGGCTTCTCAAAATCAAATTTCAGCCTCAAGTTTGTCTTTCCTGACTCCTAGCTTTTGGATGCTCCAGAGCATCTCTAGAGGGTCTCTGGAGCATCCAAGAGAGGTAAATAGGATTATTTGACATGTTTAGGTATGTGAGATCGCCAAAATGATTTTTAATCTTCAGGTTATATTTTAGGGAATGATATTAATATATGTTCCAAAATTGTATGGAATTTCTAAAATTCTTTTTTTTTTTCCCTTTCTGAGAGAGTCTTGCTCTGTCGCGCAGGCTGGAGTGCAGTGGCATGATCTCAGCTCACTGCTACTTCCACCTCCTGGGTTCAAGCAATTCTTCTGCCTCAGTCTCCTGAGTAGCTAGGATTACAGGTATGTACCACCACACCCAGCTAATTTTTTGTATTTTTAGTAGAGACGAAGTTTCACCATGTTGGCCAAGCTGGTCCTGAACTCCTGATCTTGTGATCTGCCCACCTCGGCTTCCCAAAGTGTTGGGATTACAGGTGTGAGCCACGGCACCCGGCCAGGATTTCTAAAATTCTAATGTCTGAGTATATGCAAGCAATCACAATTAAGGTTATTATATTAAGTTACTGTAAACTACCAGAGACAGCTAAATTTCTTTGTCCATCGTGTTTTTGACTGTAACTACTCTGGACGTTTTGTTATTCACAGATAATTGTTGTCTTGTTTTGATACTCTTCAAAAAATGGTTTATAATCAGCTATACAACTTTGACGAGGGCTCTCAAATGCAGGTTTCTGATAACTTTGGAGACTGTGACATTGGAATAAAGGAAAAATGTATAGGACTCATGAAGAGCTGAAATGTTCACAAATTTCAAGCAAAGCAACTGTTAACCAAATGAACTGAACTAATAGAAAACTGAAGTAATCTTTTTTGACTTTTGCTTGGAACACTGCTGATCTGTGTTTCACTTTTCAGATTCAAGGAGACTTTTGAGCTATTTACAATCTGTGATGATTGAGTAAGGTATACTCTTGTGAACAACATTTAGAGCATATTTGTTTCTCTTACTGCCTGGCTTCTCCAGAATTCGGAAACAAGTGAATATTCATGACTTACAGTAATATAATTGTTTGTATCAGTGCAGTAAGAATCCATTTTTTTTTTCAATGGGGTGCAATTGGAGAAACTGGTTGTTATACCAAGGCTTTGACTGGAGGGGTATGCTTCCCTTTAAGGAATCAAGCTCTACTTACAGAGCCAATAAATGTACCTTGGGAAAACTGGCCTCATACCTTGTCTATTCAGTCCCTGTACAGAGTTCCTAACCTGTGGTAAGTAAGGAATGTCACTTTCTAACAGGCCCCACAAACCCATGTTCTTGGGACCTCAAGAAGAGAGAAGTTCACCCAACTCACAGGTATTTGAGTGTACAAACTGATGGCTGGGCTTAGCTTTAGAAAGTCCTATCTGAGATTCCTTGTGAAACAGAATTCCATCAAAGCCAATTTTAAAAACAATTGTTCTTGTGGCACTTTATGCAAATAATCAGGCCAAGTATAAGACTAAAGTCTATTTTGCAAATAACTCAGTCCTATCATGATTTGTTTTTAACAAAAATGGGAACTGGAGAGAGGAAAATTATGTTTCAAAACATATCATACATTTGTCATTAAATTCTAGACTCATTATTTGTTTTTGTTTCTTGCCTTCATTTTAGACTAATCCTGCTTATTCCTGTGAACCAACCAGTGATTTCTGGCTGCAGCTCAGAAGGAACAAAAGCAAAGGGTAATGTAAAAATCTAGATCAATATTTTAATTCTGAGCAATTATCCAGCAAATCCAGCTAGGTGACAGAAATAAATAAGGCGCCTATGACCCAGAGGTTTTCTTTTTGGAAAAATAAGACCAAAAGAGCTAGTCAAATCCAAGTCCCATGCAACTAATCTTTAGCAAGCCTAACTATAGCCTCCAGTTTTCTGGGTGTGTGGGCAGCCTCGGGATTTTTGAGCTGTCCTTACCCATCCCTTTTTGCTTTGTTTTGATTACATGTTTTCTAATAACCTGGTTTGTCTCTTCTCATCTTCAGGCCATTGAACTCCAAATGGTCATGCAACTGGACTCTTGGATGATGGCCCCTTTTACAGGGACCTTTAGATAGGCCTCTGAAACAGATCTGACCGCTGTCTTCCAAAAATAGCACCCCTGTCAGCAGGAAGCAGTCAAGATCATTCTTTATCCTTATCTTTATCCTTATTCTAATGGCAGTTAGATGTACTTCTTTAGAGTGAGGAATGATAGATGTAGGAGACAGATAAGGGAAACAGCACAGGGTTTTGTCTGGGCATGCCTGAACAAAGTGGGGACCCGCTTGCACACTGGGAGAATGGGTGGAGCCACCAGGAATCACATCTTATGCAGCATGAGGAGCCTGGCCTCTTCAGCTCCTGTGTGGTGGCCTGGTATTCAATCTGTGAGGTGGGAGCCAGTTAGCACAACTCCCCCTTTCTTTGCTAAGCGCTTTCTTTTCACCTAATAAATCTGCCCTGCTTACCCTTCAATGCGTCTGTGTGCCTAATTTTTCCTGTTTGTGAGACGAGAACCTGGATTTTAGCTGAACTAAGGAGCAAAAAATCCCGTTTCATTAGTTTTGAATCTTTATTGATTCAGTTACCTGTCAGAATCTCCAAAAGAGGAAGCAAAGTTGAACACAAATCTAATCATTATTCTTTGTATTAATATATGCCTCACAAATACAGCTGCTGAATATTATTATAAAGAAGACCTGTAGAATAGAAAACCAAATACTGTCTGGTCTGCTCTCACTCATAAGTGGGAGTTGAACAATGAGAACACATGGGCACAGGGAGGGGAACAACACACAGGGCCTTTCAGGGCATGGGGGGCTAGGGGAGGAAACTTAGAGAATGGGTCAATAGGTTCAGCAAACCATCATGGCACATATATACCTATGTAACAAATCTGTGGGTTCTGTACATGTATACCAGAACATAAAATAAAATAAAAAAGAAGATCTGTAAAGGTCATTATGAAGCAAAACAGAGTCAGTTGTTATGGTGTGGAGAGAACAAATACCCATCTAAATGATAAATTGGAAAAAGAAATTGTCCCAACATTATGCCGTGGATACTTGTGGCTTAAGCTGAATTTCTGGGACAGCATCACACATACATTTGGTAAGCAATGGGAATGTAACTGGCAAAGTATGTTCGATGCCTGAAAAAGTGCTCCACTGATAAAGACATGGGTTTCAAAGATGCTTATGAAATGTCTGAATAAAACTTCATGAAATACAGCAGCGAAAGAGAATAATATTTGTAAATTAATAAATCATCTTATATAATGCATTTTTAAAATTAGGTATATGTAAGTGACGTAAATATTAGAAGGAAACACTTGGAGGTTTTATCTATATCATTAAAAGTTTACACATTCAAGTGACACAAAGATACTTTTAAACCTAAATATGGAGATTTTATTTATATTTTAGGTCAATTTGTTTTTAGGCTTAGAAGAGACTTACCAGAAAAACTATTGTGATTGGCAGCAGTAATTCTGGTATATACAATAAAAATAATCCCTATCCCCCTAAAGTTTATAGCCTTCACATACCCAATAAAGGCTCTAATTTGCGCTAGCCAAAGAATCTATTTTCCTTACCTTTTGGAGAGTTGTAGTCCAGTTTCTGCCAGAGGTTGCACAATATTGGCAAATAAAAAGCTATCCTCAGATGAATTATTTCCTAGAAGATATCTGCTATATACTCCCTATAAATAAATTAACAAAGAGCAATTAAAATTCATTGAACACAGTCCTTCAACTATCCAATCGATCTTTCCAGTTTCTCAGTTATGTGGGATACTATACTCACAGGGTATGAAGATGTAAAACAGACTATCAATATTAATGTACATGTAGGGGTAATTATACCCTTCTAAAGAGTCATACTTATATCCAGGTAACACACTCTCATCCTAACATAATTCTAATTTATAACTAAACCAAACTTGAAAATGATCTCAGCAGTTACCAAAGATACTGTATCTGTGAGTTATTTCACCTCTAAAGATCACTACCCTCCTTCATAGTGGGGGAAAATCGAAAGAAACCCAGAATAAGATTAAAAAAAAAAAAAAAAAAAACTATAAAACCAAAGAGAAGACAATGAGATGATCTCTTAAGAATATTTTATCTCATTTTTGGGCCCCTAATTTAGGTAGAACTGTCTCTTTTGAACAGTGTTAGTTGAATGCTAATCAGTGTTTCTTTGATAATTCTCTATTTCTGTACTTCCAATATAATAAACTCTTTCCTCTTACCAAAAGACAAACATCACTGTTTCTTCTTTATACAATAAAACACTATATAATAGTTCTTCCATCATATCCAATTTTATATTTCCAATTAGATTGGAATGTTTATGTTCATCTCTAAAGCTACTATATATACAATATTATGTATATACAGTTTGTGTTGTACATGTTAATGTCAATCATAATCTATGTCAAACTTTTATTTGAAATGAAAAGCCATTTCAAATTTAAAGCCATTTCAAATTTAAAGCCTATTTGGTATCTTATTTGTAGAAACAGATTTAACATCACGATGTCAGGAGAGCGAGATACCCTGGCCAACATGGTAAAACCCTGTCTCTACTAAATAGATGTAACACAACTATTTTAGTTGTTCATGGATAGCATGAACTCTGAGAACAGAAAAAATATTATCATAATTTTTCTTAATCCTTCTTTTCCCACTCTTTTTTGCTTCTATTTACCTGTTTCTCTTCTAAAATCCTAACCCCTTGTTATTCATGAAGCATCTCAATTTCTTAAACCTCCAAGATTCAAAGTGCTGGAAAACTGGATTAGTATAAAGAAGGCATTTGTTTAGATTATAATATAATTAGATAAAAACCTAAATTTATGCTCAATTATCTTTCAAAATTAATTGCACAAATATGACTATGAAAATAAAAAATCTTACTCATCTACTTGCTAAAAAACTTTTTACTTATTTATTTATTTTTAAGATGGAATCTCACTCTGTCACCCAGACTGGAGTACAGTGGCGTGATCTTGGCTCACTGCAACCTCTGCCTCCCAGGTTCGGGCGATTCTCCTTCCTTAGCCTCCCAAGTAGCTGGGACTACAGGCACGTGCCACCACAACTGGCTAATTTTTGTATTTTTAGTAGAGACAGGATTTTACCATGTTGGCCAGGATGGTCTGGATCTCCCAACCTCGTGATCCACCTGCCTCCGCCTCCCAAAGTGCTGGGATTATAGGCATGAGCCATTGCGCTTAGCCTCAAAAACATTTCAAGAGGCTACTATATACTAGATACTGTGCTAGCCTCTGGGAAGTACAAAGATAATTCTTCCCTCATCATCAACCCTAACTAACAAATGATTTCATAGTCTGAGGCAGAGATCATCAAAAGGTGTTAGCTTTTTCTTACACTGGATATTCAGAAAATGACTAATCCTTACATACTTTTCTCTTTTTAACATTCTTTTCTTCTTCCCTCCATTTTGTAAGTTTATTATACAAAAAAAGTGATAATACATTAAATTTTGTCCTTGCCAAATTCCTGTTCCGTAAATTCTGAATTTATATTTTACCCATGTCTGATACTTGTCATTATGATAAGCAAAATGATCTAAGGATAAAGAATATAAAACCCAGAAGACTGGAAAACATTTCAACAGTACATTGGTAAATAATGGTGAAACACGGGTTTAAAACAATTAATTACCTGTGCTATTCCAGCCATCTTAAAATATGAAAGAGCAAGAAAGAAATTCCAGTTAGGAAGAATAGAATTAATTCCCCTGCAGCGGCAATAGATTGAAATCAGCTCTTCCACTGATGGTATCCCTATAAAAAACAGCATGCAATATAAACTTTAATTAAAATGTCACGGTGAATATTTCAAAATGTTATAATATGAGATGGATATGTAAAACGGAATGTAATAATCATTAACCCACACAACAAAACATGTTCTAAATCTTGATTCCCAAAAGATTATTATATACAAAGGATTACATTTTGTCATAAATTAGTACAAGTGGCATGCTAAGTTCAGAAAATTTAATGAAGAAAATGAAGTAGGCAGTCATGATGGCTCATGCCTATAATACCAGCACTTAGGGGAGGCGAGGTGGGAGGATCACTTGAGAGCAGGAACTTAAAACCAGCCTGGGTAACACCCAGGCTGGTTTTTTTGTAGAGACACCGTCTCTGCAAAAAAAATTAAAACTTAGCTAGGCGTGGTAGTGTGTTCCTGTAGTCCTAGCTACTCAGAAGGCTGAAGTGGGAGAATCACTTGAGCCCAGGAGTTCAAGGTTTCAATGAGCTATGACCGTGGCACTGTACTCCAGCCTGGGTCACTGAGCAAGACCTTGCCTCTAAAAATAATAATAATAAAGTAGGAGCATGTTTAAGAAACAAATGAAAACCATTATCTAAAATCCAAGATTTTATATTCTAATTATGAAAGTAATAAAGACAATTTTATATTAATAGCAATTTAGACTATGTTTTTATACCCGAATTTTCTTGAATATAAGAATCTTGATTTATCAATGGAACTGTCTAATAGCAATTTAGACTATATTATGTTTTTATACCTGAATTTTCTTGAATATAAGAACCTTGATTTATCAATGGAACTGTCTTTGGCCAAAAGTAGAACAGAAGATGATGAGCTAAGTCTGACAAAGGATGACCAATGGTTGAAAGCTCCCAATCCAGCACTGCTATAACTCGAGACTGTAATAAAAAATAAAGAGGTGTTTAACATATTAAAAGTTGAAACAAGTATAATGAAGAAATAAATAATATCGAACACATTCAAAATCATGTTTTCCATCAAAAGTCAATTTCAGATCTTTACCCACAGTGGCATATTGCATTTATAAAATAGCCAATTAGCCTTGATTATATAAAGCTAAGTCTTCTGGTTCCATTGCTGGCCATCAATCGTTCTCATTTTACTTTACACAGGCTTAATATCTCTGCTAATGAGCAGATGCAAAAGCAGTTAAAGTTTCTTAACTGGAAGTAACTGTGATAAAAAGGAATTATAGTGAATTACTTATATGTTAATAACCCATGTTATGTCATGCATAATTAAGCATTTGCTTTAGTAATTAATCTAACTGCATAACAAATATTATACTACTCCATCAATAGTACTTTTTTTTTTTGAGACAGAGTTTTGCTCGTTGCCCAGGCTGGAGTGCAATGGCATGATCTTGGCTCATGGCAACCTCTGCCTCCTGGGTTCAAGCAATTCTCCTGCCTCAGCCTCCCAAGCAGCTGGGATTACAGGCATGTGCCACCACACCAGGCTAATTTTGTATTTTTAGTAGAGATGAGGTTTCTCCATGTTGGTCAGGCTGGTGTCAAACGTCCGACCTCAGGTGACCCACCTGCCTCAGCCTCCCAAAGTGCTAGGATTACAGGCATGTGCCACCACACCTGGCCCATCAATAGTACTTTTTAAATAAGTTATTTCATGCTGTAGATACAAAGCATAATTGTTATAAAAGATACTGTCAGTTTTATAAATATAAAATCCATCATTATACAGCAATATGATAAAACAATCATTATGCAATTTGTAACCAATAAAACAAAAAGCTTTCCTCATACTACCTTGTAACAATATGTACAAGGGAATATATATCTTGATGTTAAGAATACAGGACATTCTTTTTTTCATTTCTTATGTTCATTTGGCTGTACATATAGCCAAAAAATCAATTTGCAGAGTAGTATGTAGAGTATGATCTAATTTTTACATAAAGAAAAAGATTATAAATGAATAGTCAAAGTTGAAAGGATATTACACCAAACTAATAGCAATGGCTGTGGTTACTTTAAGGGATTAAGGCAGGAGGCAGGAGGTCGGGGGAGGGGAAACTTCACTGGAGGGTTCTGTATACAGGAGTGATATGATCTGTAATTTAAGAGGGTCACTCTGGCTACTGTGATTTCAATATACTATAGGGGGGCCAGTGAGGCAGCTGCAGCAATACTCTAGGCAAGTTATTCAAGCCACATAAAATTGCAGAGCCATTTGGGTAATATGAGTTACTGGGTTTCATGCCTCCATATAACTGTGTGTGCTTGCACTCCCTTGCTCCTATGGCAAACTTACATACACTATTGTAGCTTTGTGTGAAAATGTGGGCTCTGGAATCAGACAGGCCTGTATTCAAATCCTAGCTCTACCATTTACTGGCTGTATAACTCTGGACAAGTTAGTTAACCTCTCCAATCCTCAATTTTTTTCAGCCATAATATATACCTCTTACACAGGGTTAATGTAAAGATTAAATGGGCAGGTAGCATGTATGGTTCATTTACCAGTTTCTAGCAAAGAACCTGACACATAACAGGTAGCCAATATACATTTATTTGGTGAATATGTACAGAACCTGGCATATATAGCCAGGTAACCAAAACTGGAAAAAAATTGATCACTACCTTCTCTGTAACTTTACAAGAGCTTTTATTGTTGTGGTTATATTATACTATAAATTTATAATATTTATAATATTATAAATTATTAGCTAGATTTATGAAACTACTGAAGAGGATGGATTCATTTTTCTCTGACATCATTCTATTTGTTATCTATACTTTTAATATCCAAAGAAAAGATGAGATACTTATGCTATAAATGTTTGCTTTTCTTTTTTAATACAAATTGGGAAACTTCTCTGGAGTTACATTTCATAATATCTGAACTATTTTGGGGGTAAAAACACAAGGCTATAAAACAGCCAGTGAGAAAAGCTGATGGCTCATCAAATTGCACATAAATTAGTGTGAGTTAATTAACAATAGATTATTAGAATCCTGTCTATGCCTGTTTGTGTTGAGAGTTATTAAATGCTCAACATAACTTTAAGTGGTTGATCTGGACAGTTGCTATTTCATCTTACTGCTACTAAGGAACTTATTAGTAAAACGATTTTTGACAGTTTTTCTGAAACCTCAGCACAACAGAAAGCTTTTAGTTGTGTTAATTATCTTCTGTATAGACAGATTCACTTTATGTATGCCTTTTATGCCATTGAATTTTATTAATATGTATGTATATTACCATTCAAAACAAACAAACAAAAAATACATACAATCCGACAGAACAAACAGTAGATGAAGAAGGCAGGAAAGAAAATAATAGAATTTGTAATAAAAAGGTGAAGCTAGGAATAAGGTTATTACACATACTTGAATGTGATAGGACATGCAGAGTTGTTAGTACGGGTAGTAAATTTTGCTTTGAGTTTTATAGCAGGTAAAATAAAGTGTGAAGCATGGTCAGTCACAATCTTTACAGTGTATGCAGGTCAAAAGCAAATCTGCTGCCCTAGAGGGACAACTTTTCTTGGCAATGAGGCTAAAGAAAAATATCACCCATCAATCTGCATACAGGTGATGTTGTGTAGTGGACTGAAATGTCTTAAATATTCTCTTATATTGTAAAATATAAAGAGAACTTTGAGGGGCATGATGTAATTCCTAGAATGCAGGCTATGCTGGAAAATGACTGAAAGGACAAAGATAAGGAGAAGGCAAGACCATATGCTGAGAGTGGCAGCCAAGATGGGACAAGAAATTTGAGAGTTTGAGAAGAATGGAAAAGATTTAGAAAAGCCATTTTTAAAAAATGTCACAGGTTTTACTAAGAGATGAAGTTACAGCCTAGATAAAATCATGTGGTATAAAAATGTCCCAGACCCAATTTACCTGATTTCATGACTTTATTCTGCAGCAAAAATATGAGGACTCAAGTTTAGGGCCAGAAATTGTTTAAAGTCAAGGGGTGATGAACTTCCCCTGTAGGGTTATTAGAAAAAATAAAAAATAATAATGATAATAAAGTCAGGGATAGGAAGATTCTAGAATAATAAGTAAACTAAGGTCAGGACACTTTATAATTCTTTTATTACTTGCATACATCTACAGTCAAAAAATTATTAATGAAATCGACACTAAAGAAGGTATCGATTTTTGAGATGACTGATCATGACCATGTCGCCTTGTAGGATAAAAAGTGAAGTCATGAACTGCTTATGGATTCTAAAGTAACAGCAAATTTGCAGTGTCTCAGGGGAGATATAGAAAAATAAAAGAAAAGAAAGTAAAGAGGGTGAGGTCAAAGATAAGAGATTTCAGGGCCAGGTGCAGTGTCTCATACCTGCAAACCCAGCACTTTGGGAGGCTGAGGCAGGTGGATCAGAAGGTCAGGAGATTGCGACCATCCTGGTAAACACAGAGAAACCCCGTCTCTACTAAAAATACAAAAAAATTAGCCAGGCATGGTGGCACGTGCCTGTAATCCCAGCTACGTGGGAGGTGAGGCAGAACTGCTTGAACCTGGAAGGCAGCAGTTGCAGTGAGCCAAGATTGTGCCACTGCACTCCAGCCTGGGTGACAGAGACTCTGCCTCAAAAAAAAAAAAATAAAAAATAAGGGGTTTCAATTTTTAGATCACGGAAGTTAACAAGTTTCAATGGCTGTTTCTAATTAAATATATTTTTCAAGTTGAAATGATAATGTGCAGATTTTACATTAAACTCCAAGATCTTAAACATTCCTTTATCAGTAAAATTTATATTTGGGAAATCAACATTTTCCAGGAAAACTGGATTTCTTTTAAACACTGCAGTGAGCATGTTGTTCTACTGAAATACTTGCTCAAACATGCTTTAAATACTTTATAAATAAGTAACTGAAAATAATTTTGTTTTGCCATATCCTGTAGTTTTCTTCACTGGCTTACTCCACACATTCCTGGAAAGTTTGTCATTTAAAATTGTTTTTGTCATTTCTTAATTGTTGTGTTTTCTGATGACAAAAATAAAACATGCTGTTGTTTTAAAAATGAAAATCAAAAACATCAAGCCCTAAACATCACAGAAATGTACAATTATGTCTCCTATAATTCAATTTCCTACAACCATTGTTTAGGTTTCAGTACATATTATGAAGGATTTACTTATACCCTAATATTTTTCTGAAGAAGCTTGACAAGTAGTCTTAGAAAAGTCAGAGAGAAAAATGAAGGGGAAAAAAATGGAAAAGTGAGGGTAACTGAAATATATTGAGCATTACTGATGTGGCAGGTACCAGTAATGTTGGGGTCGATATGGAGCAACTATCTGGTTGCTCCATATCGACTGTTTCATTTTAGCTGCCCAGCAACTCAGAAATTGTGTTTTGTTTTTTCTTTAATTTTAAAAGGCACACAGTGTCAATTTCCTGGCTTTGATAAGTACCATCGTTGTATAAGATTCATTTTGGGGAATTTGGAGGATGGATACACAAGACTTCTCTGAACTATAATACTTTTACAACTTTTTGTGGGACTATAATTACTTCAAAACAAAAAGTTAAAAACAGAGGCACAGAGAGAGGTTAGTAACTTGCTTTAAGTTCACACTGCTAGGGAATGAAAGTTAAGCATAAATTTATGTGATGGAAATGGTTGCCTAGTGAATAATGAACTAAAATTAATCCCTGCAACACAGATTCTTTCAGAATCATATATGCACCTTTGTTATAAAGATAATGAATAAGATAGTCATTATTTTAAAGGAGCTCCCAGTGTAGTGGGTTCTAATTTGTTATCTACTATATAGACTTGAGAGGCAAAGATAAGGAAAAATAAAGACATGATCCTTAAACTCAAAAAGAAAGCTTTCAATCACATCCCTAGGATTATATACAAGTGAGCCCATACATACACATTTTCAAGATGCTATAACCCAGGGGCTGATTTTGCAATTTTTGGATGACCTCATGATAAAAGAAACATAGTCTAATTTCCTGTTTACTTGTAAGATTTTTAAACAGTGGTGGAAAAGATAAACTATTAACTAAAATTCAATTCTAAAGTTTCATAGTTCTTAACGCCAGTCCACTGTGGGTATCTTTCCTTCCTTCACTGCTGCTGTAATTCATCTTGTATGATAACTTCAGCACCTGCGTATATATTGTTATCAAAGTACTTTTTCTCTCCATCTGTGTTTTAAGCTTATTAAGAGTTGTATTTCCTCTTCAACCCCAAGTTTTAGGGCACAAAGTTTATAATGAATAAATACTAGCTGACTTGAATTCTACCAACTTTCCATGAAGAATTAACTATAATACAGGAGGCAGAAATTGATTAAATTAAATTTGACTAATAATTACGAGATTATTGGCTATAAAGTAGAAAACATTTCATTACCTACCATATAGCCCTAGAATATTAAAAGATAATGATATGTGTTAACAAATTAGTATTGCAAATAAATAACTAAAAGCTATGCCTTTATCAGTTGTTTCATTAAAAAAAAAAAAAAGTCTCTCAAACTATTGACTATCCTGTTTGTCTGAAGGAAAATGATACCTGTTTGACAACTTTAGTCCTATAAGAAATAGGTTTTAGGCCGGGCGCGGTGGCTCAAGCCTGTAATCCCAGCACTGTGGGAGGCCGAGGCGGGTGGATCACGAGGTCAAGAGATCGAGACCATCCTGGTCAACATGGTGAAACCCCGTCTATACTAAAAATACAAAAAATTAGCTGGGCATGGTGGCGTGTGCCTGTAATCCCAGCTACTCAGGAGGCTGAGGCAGGAGAATTGCCTGAACCCGGGAGGCGGAGGTTGCGGTGAGCCGAGATCGCGCCATTGCACTCCAGCCTGGGTAACAAGAGCGAAACTCCGTCTCAAAAAAAAAAAAAAAAAAGAAATAGGTTTTAAATATGAGATTAAATGTAAAAGGAAAACAACAACTTGGTACTTATTGAAGTTTACCATTATTTTCAGCATATTATGACTAATCCCAAATTTAAACATCTCAGTAGAAAATATATAATCCATTAGAAGATCTAGGTCTGAATTTTTTTCTTACTTGCTTAAGATTAGGAAAGTACTATAGATACAGAACATATGGAGAACTCTGACTTATTCAAGGATAGGTTCCTAAAATATTAATCAAATGACACAGATCAAATACGGGTCAGATCCTGCTATGTTTTAAGGCATATGTTTTTATAATTTTCTATGTAATAAATTAGCATATTTAATTTTTCTAAGAGTAATTAACAAGGTTAGAATTCAGAATTCATCAGTGTCCTTAGCAAAAGGTTACACATGAAAGCACATACATATTTAATTACATTCACATAATTTTAATATCCAAATTGACTTTTCTATAAAATTTTTTTCTCCTGCTGGTAAACATGCTCACATGTGTTTATATTCTTTTTGGATTTTCAATTGATATATACTATTTTGAGTTATGACAATAATGCAATGTATAATGGTATTTTCCACCATCTTTTCCAGTAAGAAACACAAAACCTGGAAGTTTAGCACATGAATTTAGAGCAGCTCTTCCTGCCCTAAAACATCTTAGCATTCTAATAAAATGCATAAACCCAGAATAAATCCTCCTCTCAAACAGGATTCATGGAACTGCAAATCTTTCTCATGCATGTAGGAATACTAAGCGCCAAATGGCATGCCTAAAAGCATATGGTTAATCAGAGGATAACTGAGAAAGTTTCTTCATTCCCACTATACTGTAATCCAAGGCCTCACTATAGGTGCTCAGTGGAGGATTACAGCTTTCATTTATTTATACTCTTATAAAGAGTACAATGTGCACATTTATACAGAGCAAGGTTATATTAATCTCATGTAATTATTTTGAAGCCTCAAGAAGCTTTTGAAATTTTCTATTCTCTGAACTTATAATAAATAAATAATACATTCTTCATGAGATAGGACTAAAAACCACAAAGAAATATAAATGAACCAGGAAAAAAAAAAAAGCAAGAGCATGGATAAGCTAAATATTTTAACTAGTAGATGAAAAACTTCTTTGAAGAAGACAGCAACACGCAGGTAGAATTCCTAAATCCTTTTTAAGCAGTAAACCAGATATCACTTGGGATTAGAACCAGTCTCAAAGGTAGGCAGCTAACCTATGCTAGAAAATCTACAGGACTCCTTTCTAAAAATTTTGAGTGATGAAGACAGTTCTGAGCTATAGGGGAACAGGGAGTGGGTTGGGCTCCTTCAGTGCTCTGGAGTGGGGGGGACATTTACTTAGTGCTGTGTCACAGAACAGACCTGCTCGATTAATTGTAAACATGGCTAACTGTACCTCTTTAGGGTGAAAAACGGTGTTATCTAGTCTGAAATCTCCATGAACCAAATTCTCTTCATTGTCATTATCCGGCAAGTTCTTCATTAGCCACTCGGATAGCTGTTGCATGGCAGGGATGTCCTGATGAGCTGTAGCTTGATATTGCTTTGTCCAGGTTGATACCTAAAGACATATAAATAAGAAAAATGGTAAAGCTGAAAGTAGAATGTAAGATCTAGCAATTCTAAAATTAAAACAAAATTCAAGTGCTGTTTTACTCCTTAATACTCAAGGCCCATGCTGGTGATACACATGTCAGCCTAAAACAGTCAAATCAGCCTAAACCGTAAACATTGAAGTTTCTTTTCCATGTAGTTTCATTTTCCTTACCTAGCTTTTTATCAGGAAAAAAAAATACTGGCCTAGGCATCAAGAGATGTCGGTTCTAGTCTTTATTCAGCAACTATTTTGTAGAAGAAAAAAAAAAGAATGCATACAAACACACACTCTCTCTCTCTTTCTCTCTCTCTCTCTCTCTCTCACGCGCGCACACACACACACACACACACACACACACACAAATAAATAGCCATAGATAATTTCTGGAAAGGGTCACTAGAAGTAAGCCCTGAAAAAGGGAATATGGGAACTAGAAGAAAAAAGAAAGATATTTACTTTTCTTCTTTTTCTTTTTGAGACGGAGTCTTGCTCTGTCCCCCAGGCTGGAGTGCAGTGGCGCAATCTTGGCTCACTGCAACCTCCGCTTCTTGGGTTCAAGCAATTGTCCTGTTTCAGCCTTCTGAGTAGCTGGGATTACAGGCACACACCACAACACCCATCTAGTTTTTGTATTTTTAGTAGAGACTGGGTTTTACCATGTTGGTCAGGTTGGTCTCAAACTCCTGACCTTGTGATCCCACTGCCTCGGCCTCCCAAAGGGCTGGGATTACAGGTGTGAGCCACTGTGCCCAGCCTACTTTTCATTTTAATATTCTTTCTTATTACCCATAGAATTTTTAAAATATATTACAGGTATAAGTAGTATAAAGATCTTCTATTGTTCTTAGAAATGAATGCAAACAAATCAACCTATTCTTAAAGCCCTCTAACAAGTGGGGCCATATTGTCTATTTGCTTTTTTATCTCCATTTCTCAAGGTAACTTTGCTCAATTTCGCGCAATAGAGCAAAGATCTTTACTTTGTCTTACCCAGTCATATTGACTTGGGTTTAAATTCTATCTAAGCCACTTACTTGTGTATTACTTGATTGATGCAAGCCTCCCTTTCTTTATTTGCAAAGTGGGAGTAATAATACTTATCTCTTAGGGTTGTTGTAAAGATCAAAAAAGAGAGGTTGACAACTTACCCTGCCATGTAGGACTTAGCATATAGTGAGGACTCTCAAACTTTAGGTCCATTTTCTCTTTCCTAATCCCCATAAAATGATATGCCTACAAAGGAAAGCAGCTCCATGTATATCTAGTATTGCTTTCCTTTAATTTAAAATGATCCCCATCACTTTAAATTTTATCTTTCCATAAATACTCATGAGATCTCTCTCCCAGAAAACTTTATATAAGCAAGGGCATCCCAACTTCCAACTTTTGAATGACACAGCTCTCATGATGAGTATCAAACAACTTACTACTAGATTTTATACTCTTTTATACCTTTTTCAGGTTTCATGTATGACATGCATTTACAGGTCTCTCCAAAATGACAAATTCTTATGGGGAGGAACCTATTCTATATTTTTCTTGATATTTAACACAGTACTCAGCAGATATTAAACATGCAGTCAAGCTTAATAAATGTCTGCTAGTCCAACTTAGACAGAAAAAACTGTACAGTTAAAAGTATTGGAAAATTAGGTGAAGAGTCTAAAACAGAAGATTTTGCTGAACAAAGCCCAATCTAAAAATATAAGATAATTTTATGCTAAAAACAAGTTATTCTGAAGGATAATGTTAAAAGTCATAGTTAAAAGTTTCAGAAAATTATACAATAATAGGTTTTTATGTTGACTAATAAATATATTATTTACAAGAACTTGAAAAAGATAGGAATTTATGTGGATGTATTACCTGTCTTTTGCAGTACCCAGCACCTATACCATATCCTTCCAGCTGCAATGACTGTATACTCAAGGAATGTAACCGAGCCAGTGTTTCTACCATGGCCACATACAAGGCTGAACGTTCTGCTGGGCTAACTTCAGGAATTGTTAAATCACGAAAGATTCGACCCTATGGAAGTGATTACAACAGATTATTTAAATGTGTGCAACCAATACTTTGCAGAATCTACTAGAAAAACATTCATTTGTGAAATATATTTAATATTAGAGTATATGTGCCAAAGGGAAAATACAAGGATATGCCAAGATGACTATAAACATCAAAACTACTATCAACTATTTTAAAGAAAAAATTTAAAACACATTTTGAATTTATTGTTCTTAATGGCTTAAACTATGTGAAGATGGGTTTTCCCTGCTACCTTATGGACAAGTTGGTTATTGCCATTACATATAGATCTTTACTGACACCTAGAGGAAAAATTAAGAAAAAGTCAATATCTCTTAATTACTAAATTTGTTTCTTGTCTATTACATCCCTCCCTTTGTAAGTGCTCATATTTGAACAAAATTTTAAGCCTTTGCAAAGCAATCTAATTACCTAAAATGTTAAATAACAAATTATATCATTTATTAGCATCATAAAACTTCATGTAATAAAACATCCTAACTTCATAATTAAAAGTAAAAGCAACAACAAAATAAGATTAAGTGTTAATTTACCTGCACATGTTCCATTATGTAAAATTCTGTTCCAATGACAGACGTATCATTGCAGTACAGTATAGGCTTGGGAACGGGGAATCCAATTGAAAACAAGGCTTTCTGGACCTTAAATTCTCTATCAATCTAAATAGGATGATGAATCATTAAAAATCAGAGAAATTGATTTAATTTTATTTAAATTTAATACCTACTCATGAGCTAACCTTAAGGCTAGAGAACTGTAAAACAGTATCAACAAATAACCCAGAGGATAATAGTAATAATTTTCCTAATAGTGGTCTTGGTATAATCATGATTACAAATTAGACTACTGCTAAAAAATGTAATTTAATTAGGATAAGAAGATGAGCACCTGCATGAGACTTAATACTGGCTCTGATAATGCCAAGGCAATAGTTAATGTTTACAATATTTCACATATTTTATCATAAAACATCCTTTTGTCCTCAGCAGTTCCCTGGCGGGCTGGTTGTTTTTTCAGGTCTTCCAAGGAAGCTCACGTAAGTCTCTATTCTAGCACTCTACTGTAGTCAGCTACAGAGAGCTGGGGGTGAGAGGTGGGTGGTGGTGGAAGGAAAAGTACCTTCCCCTTCTGCAGAGCATGGGAGGCATGTGTTTCCAGGGCAGGGACATGGGGATCTTTCCTGGCACTCAGGACTGCTGTGGAGCTCAAGATAACTACCAGGAAAGTAGGCAGCTGGAGGCAAACTGGAGCCCAAATAAGATAGTAGGAAGAAAATGGTTTCCTTAATTAGGACAGATGCACAGGCCTATCACTCAGGACCCAAGGGCAGAGCTGTTGATGCACGCGAAGTAAGGACGGCTCATCTGCATGTAGTCACCTGGCCTCAGATTCAGACAATGGTGACTGACCATTCTAAGGAGGGGAAACTATGCAGTTCATTTTGATATCAGGAAGTAAAGCAGCTGCTACAGCAGTAACTGGAACAGGAAACTAACGAAACCCATGTCCAAGGTGAGAGAAGCCAGTGGTATCAGGGGCTGTGGAAAAAAAAGTGTTTGTAACCTCTCTGGTGTTGGGAGATGAGGGAGAGGTGGAAAAGGGGGAGAGGGCAAGAGGGTTAGACAAGCAAAAAGAGGATCATATAGGAGGAGCATTGTTTTTTTCAGTGCAGTGTTGAGAAAAATGAAGGGAGTTGAAACAAAGTACTCCAGATCCTTGTACTTGGGCTGAGAGCATTATGCCCTGTTCTGATATGTTCAGGTGGGATGTTTTCAAGAAAAGAGACAAATAAAGCTGTTTATTGGGGCATGGGTAGGGATTCTCCTTCAGCCATGCCAAACTGAGATTTAATAAAAGTTACCCAACTTTTTTTAATCTTAAGCATCCAAGTTCCTTCATGTTTCTGGGAATATGATATGGGACCAAGAAAGTCCCATAGAATCTACATTTTTTAATACTGTGATATTAAGTCTACCCCACAACTGTCCTTCCCCAGTGAGTTGGGCCTGGGAATCACCTGCTGTACATGATTACAGTCATATCTTAAATATGCACAGTGCTTTTAATGTTCTCCAGTACTTGGATTTCTGTCCCCTTCTGTTCTCTGGAAATCTATAGATAATAATGTTTTCTGAAGACGGAAAAACTTAGTTTTTAACAAAAATCTTTTATAATTCTCACTGTCTAATATTTAGAGGGTACTGTAAAATATTTATTCAAATCTTTTTATCACCAAAAGATTAGAGGATTGTCATAGCAAATATATTAAAATAATTCTGAGTAGATATCATTATGTATTATAATTTAAATATATAACAAAACCAAAATACCTATAGATGAGTAGCACTGAAAATATTCATTGGCTGATTTTACTTCTAGCCAACAGTGTAGAGGACAATCAAATACACAAAAGAAGTGGGTATTGTTCAAGATTAATAGCCTAAAGATAGGCTTACATTTTAACCCCAAATCCTTTCTTAAGACAAGATATAATTTAAGGGAAATTTTCACTAAAAATAAAATACATTTTATGTTATTTGGCAATCATAAGATGCTTTTTAAAAGTATATTGGCTTTGTGTGTATTCAAAACATTTATTTGTCACCAAAGAATTTATCATTATATTTGTATACTATACCTTATGTGCTTTAGGAAGAAGTGAACCTGGTGGTTTTTTCCTGAGCACATATGCTTGAAAGCCCTTCTGGAGATAAAAGGTTGGATTGGACTGTCCTGATCTGGATAAAAGTAAAGAAAAGGTCAATTACAAAGATATATTTTCCTTCATCCCCAAATCCTACTGAAATGTCAGAAGAAACAAATGAAAATAAATTCATCCCAGTGCTGGAAAATCAAGAGAGGTGCTATCAGCAGCTCACAACATGAATTTCTAGATGATATTAAAGCAGATGGCAACATACTGGCAGCTGAAGAGTCTGACCCACACAGATAGAAAAGAGGACCCCACTTCCTGACTGCGAATCATAAGTTTTATCAGGAGAACCTGTAGAACAATGACTGATTTAAGTAAATAAAGAATCTGAGAAGAGATTGTAAGTGATCAGTCAGAACATGAATTAAAGGATGTAGGAACAGCTGGGTTAATTCCCCCTCATCTGCCTTTAGAGAGATAACCCCCATAGATGTCACCAAGTCTAGTGCATGAATTCAGCTCTGTACAATGGGAGTTCTGAGAAGTGAGGTCCCACAGTAAACATATGGTCCAGGGAAGTGCAATGCTGGCCCAGCTAATTCACAGACACCAGGGCATTGACTTTCCCTGCCAGATGAACAGAAATTCTCACCTAGACTAAGGATAAACACTTCAGTAACCAAAACTATTCAGTCTATACCTTCACTTATAATATGGGCATTTTAAGAATCACCCAACTTTTGAAGAATCCAGCTGTATAAAGGAGAGATCTAAATGAAATAAACAGAAGAATCAATCCTTAAGGTAACAGGTAATAGGAGAAAGTAGAAAAAAAAAATCTTTGAAATTTCTTCCCAGGACTCCAACCTTCATCAGGAAAACACAAGCGTGAGCCTAGATTGAGTGTGGCAGCGGCTCCAGTGTCTATGTCTTCTATAAGTCAAACTCATCCTTCCTGGAAATCATATCAAAGAGCACTGGTTTTGGTACCATCTAATCCTGTGTGGGTGCCTTTTACCACAGGAAGGTGGAGCTAATCGCCAGTGGTCAGGAATTAGGACCACCACAGGCTATGCTGTCTTTATTGATACAGAACAATTTATATTTGATGCTGCAAACAGTCAATTGCAACGAATCTTACAAACACATCTTTTTTAAATCTGATTGGATGCATTTTTGATGAGGCAGTTCTCTAGTCACATATAAAGTACTGGTGTTTCATGATACTAAATGACTCAAATTAAATATAAAGGAAAAACTAAAAGCTTCTTGTTGAACATAGAGTGACCCAGCAAGTCTGCTTCCACATATATATCCAAGAGAACTGAACACACAAAATTAATACAAAAACTTGTACATGAATATTCACAGCAGTACAATTCACAACAGCCCAAAATTAGAAACAGTTCAAATGAAAGAAAAAAAAAAAAAAAAGAAACAGCTCAAATGTCTGTCTGTCTGCAGGCAAAAGGATAAACAAAATGTGGGCTATCTATACAATGGAATATTGTTTGGCAATAAAAAGGAATAAAATGCTGATCCATGCTACAACAAGGATGAATCTTGAAAATATTATGTTAAGTGAAAGAAGCTAGTCACAAGACTACATACATATTATGTGATTCCACATCTATGAAATGTCCAGAATAGGCAAATCCATAGTGACAGAAAGTAGATTAGTGGCAGCCAGGGATAGAGGGCAGAAAAATTGGGAGATACGAGTTTCTTTTGGGGTGATGAATATGTTCTAGAATTAGATAGTGGTGATGGTTGTATAATGTTGTGAATATATGGAAATCAACTGACTTGTACACTTTAAAACTGTTAAATTTAAAAATTTTACATTATATTAATTTCTCAAAAACAAACAAAAACAATTAAAAGTTTCTATTTTGAGGAAGTATCTAAAGTGGTTATAACAAAGATAAAAAAAATTGCAGAAGCCCATCTGTGTGGGCAGGATTACTGTCAACACTGTCAGTACAGTACTCACTAAATTTAACCACTCCAAGCATCAGGCCTCCAAATAGCCTGCAACCGTTGATGGTCTCAATGTAAGAATCATCACTGAGCTAATAGTCATAATATTGGTTAGTTCTTGTACAAGAAATTTGGTGCCGAGAGAAATGTGTTGATCTATAACCTAAGAGATGGTACTTTTGATGTGTCCAACCTCCACTGACAAACAGAAAATCTTTGCATATAAGTGTAGCCATGGACACTTAGTTGGTTAGAGAAGACTTTAAGCATAATCTCATGAGACCCTACTAAGCCATCCATAGCACTGATTCACTTAGAAGCACACACAGGCAGGAACAACAGGACGTGGCATGGCGGCATCAGATGAGTTTCTTCAGCAGACTCCTTGCAGCAGTCTAAGGTTTACTCTATGTCCCTATCCTCCCCACCCAGTGCCCCCCAGTGACAGCTCAGGTGCAAGGGAATGAGATCAGAAAATGGGCGAGTATAGGTGCCACCTTGATTTAGATGTCTTTGTCTATTCAGGCTGCTATTATAAAATACCATAGACTGGGTGGCTTATAAACAATAGAAATTTATTTCTCACATTTTTGGAGCCTGGAAAGTCCAAAATCAAGGCGCCAGCAGATTCAGTGTCTGGTGAGGACCCACTTTCTTAGAGATGGCGCCTTCTTGCTCTTTCCTCACATGGTGGAAGAACCAAGGCAGTTCTTCAGAGTCTCCTTTATAACACTGGTCCCATTCTTGAGGTCACTGTACTTATGATCCAATCATCTCCCAAAGACCCCACCTCTTAATAACATTACCTTGGGAGTAAGGATTTTCAACATATGAATTTTGGAGGGACACAAACATTTAGATCATAGTAAAATCTCATGCCCTACAGGAGCCATTATCTATAGTAGCAGTCCTTTGGCACCAGCTTCCAGGGCCCTAGCAAAGGACATGACTAGTTGAAAGAACTCTCTACACTTAGGGAAGCCCAAAGCTATGCCTCTCCACTAGATACTTACAGTTCATTTATAGACCTTCCAGTTCAGATGTAGTTTACTAATTGATGTTATTTTTACCATAGCAATGTTGCCTGGAAACACAGCTGATATGCCACTTTACCAAGTTTTCAGAATTATAGAGCTAGAAAATTAAATAAATTTATCCATAGAGCAGGAGAAAAGTTTTTTTAACCCTTTATTTATATCACCATTGACAAGTCTCAGACTCACAGCATCATCCTAGAGGGAGCGTCTACCTGCCTCTCTAAGCTTTAGAAACTCAGAAATTCCTTCAGAAATTTTTCAACGGAAAGGAACTGAAAAAAAAAAAAAATAAAAAAGCATTGGCCCTGATAAGGGAGTCAGTTATCTTTGTGGCTATCTAGGAAGCCATCTCCTCCCTTGTCCAGAGATTTGAAAATATTCAGGATTTGCTGCTTTTTAATTTTACTCCTTTGCCTTTGGTATTGAAGCCACTGGTAAAATAATGACTAATCTGATCAAGTGTGTTTAATACAACCACTCATACTAAGCAGAGTCAGACCTTCACCAACTATGTACTCTGACAACCAGTTTGGTTTGCTCATTAAGATTTATGAAATTGAGTAAGCAATGATGAAGGATAACAATCAGCCTGGCAAATTTGAACTCACAGGATTTCCACAGATTTACATAACTTTTTGTATTGATGCCAACAGCATCTCAAAAGTGTTTGCTGTTGATAAGAGATCAGGAAAAAAGAAGATTAAAAGACATATGACCCAGTATTTGCACATAGAAACACTGAGCATATGGTGCAAGAGGTATAAAAGTACAAAGCTGGAAGATGAGAAACAGAGAGACAATTTTGCATAAGAAGTTGGTCAGATCCTATGTATTCAATAGGCCACAGTAGAAAATAAGAGATGGCAAAGCAGAATCAAAGGTGAAGTCAAACAGAAGACTCTGGACAAGTACAATGGAGTCATCAAATAACTGGTCAAGAATCTCATTACTGAGAATGAAGAATTTAACATCAGCCAAAAGAGCTGGAGAGGGTCCAAACCCTGCCATTATCACAGTGTACCAGAGCTAGCACCATGCTAGGTGCTTTGCTGGGGACTTCCCTAGAAGTGGTTGCTCATCCTTAGAGGTGCATATTCTGGAACCATGACTACAGAAACTGACTAAGCCAACCAAAACTCAACATGAAGTTTGAACATGAACATGAAATCTGAAGGACTCTGATGTGTAGGAAGTCAGTTTAGTGGCAGTTTAAAAAAAATCATATTTGAGCTGCTATTTCATATACTAATAGACATTTTGAATACCTGAATATACACAAGGTAAGGGAATACCATTGTATTTTATTCATATGATAATAGGTAGAAACTGCAATTCACGATAGAGGAGAAAGCCTTTTAAAATTGACATTAACAAAAAGAAAAACAGAGTCCACACTACTTAACCTAGTATAAGACTGTCCCTCTCCAGCCCCAATACATACCTACCACTTCCCATTTCCTATCACTGACAGCACTGCTGCTTGAGACCCCTGGAACTGGTTTCATTGTGTTCTTTAACTCTCTTTATATCAATACCAGAAGTCCTGAATTCCCGTTTATACTTGTCTACTGCATTATAATTACCATAAGGCTCTGCATGTTCCCTATTTTCTCCCACGTCTTCTCCACCCCCTCAACTCCTGATATCCTTCCACTGTGCCCCTGGAACTCATAGTCTTTCACAATCCCATACAGCTTCAATATCTTCTCTGAATAGACTCTTCACCTCCTTGCTCTAACTAAAACCTGAATATTCCATGAGGATCCTGTTTCCTTTGTAGGCTTCTTGAGTGGTAGATGTCTTTCCCACCTCAGTTTTCTAGTAAGCCTGGATGGAGTCTATCCTTCCTGAAACTCACTGCCACCTCCAGACTCTTTGCTCTCCCTCCTGTGTAAACTCTTCCCTCAGCCTTGAATCTCATATCATGAGACCCTGCCTCCCTCTACTGCTTTTTCTTGCAGTCATCTGCTCTCAGATCGTTTCCCCTAATTTCTTAAGGATTTTGGCATAATTCACTATTACTCTCATTAACACTACTGTCTTAATTACTGATTTCAAAATCTATACAAACGTCCCTTTTAATATTCAGGCCCATTAGTTCCTTGAATTTTTCTCCTCCAGTGATATTTTCCTTAACACTATGTAAGCCACTAATTCTAAGAGTTACAACCTATGCTTTAGCAATATCAACAGTAAAAGCACTGAATAATTCTAGTTTATAAACATTTCTACCTCTGACCTCCTATCTTTACACTTACTCCTGCTAGTATCTCAATTCCAACAATCCTTCAGTCAATCCTAGACCTACTATCCATTGATCATCCTGCCCTATACATCATATCCCTGGACCATGTCCTTTACCCAAGACTGTGGGAGTCCACCTCTTGCATCAGTGTGACCTAGATGTGAGACATGGAGTCAAAGGAGATAATTTTGGAACTTTAAAGCTTAATGACTGTCCCATTGGATTTTGGACTTGCATGGGGCCTGTAGCCCCTTTTGTTTTGGACAATTTCTCTGCTTTGGAACAAGTGTATTTTTCCAATGTCTATATTCCCATTGTATCTAGGAAGTAACTAACTTGCTTCTAATTTTACAGGTTCATAGGCAAAAGGGACTTGCCTTGTCTCAGGTGAGACTTGGGACTGTGGACTTTGGAGTTAATGCTGAAATGAATGTCTCAGGTATGAAGACTTTGGGGGACTGTCAGAAGGCATGATTCATTTTAAAATGAGAGGACATGAGATTTGGGAGGGGCCATGGGTGGAATGATATGGTTTGGCTGTGTCCCCACTCAAATCTTATCTTGAACTGTAGCTCCCATAATTCCCAATTCCCATGTGTCATGGGAGAGACCTGGTAGGGAGTAATTGAATAATGGGGCAGGTCTTTCCTGTGCTGTTCTCATGATAGTGAATAAGTCTCATGAGACCTGATGGTTTTATAAAGGGGAGTTCCCCTGTGCACATGCTCGCTTGCCTGACGCCATATAAGACATCCCTTTGCTCTTCCTTCGTCTTTTGTCATGATTTCAAGGCTTTCCCAGCCATGTGGAACTGTGAGTCCATTAAACCTTTCTTTCAGGTATGTCTTTATTAGCAACACAAGAACAGACTAATACATCCTTTCTTAACTAGCTTAAATTTGATAGTAAATTATATAACCACTACTTTGAATACACCTTCAATACACTTCACTTGCCCTTTTCTCACTTCATGGTGTTTGTTTGGCAAAACTCCCATCCTGGTTAAATTCTTTTTTTTTTTTTTTTTTTTTTTTTTTTGCTTGCAATGATATAACTGGCCATAGCCGAAGAAAGACACAGATAGTCATAATTATTGTTTTGGGTTAGGTTATCGATAAACAGATCATGGGGAAAAACTGTATACAAGTGACTTATTGAGGAAATGTTTAAAGAATTAATAAGAAATATGGGGAAGCAGGTCATGGAACGGGAGAAAGCCAAGCAAGGGTGTGATCTAAGACAAAGTCCCTTAGAGGGTAGCTTCAGCCTAATCTCACCAGTGTGTGGGTTGGGGGTAAAGGTAATGGGGGAGCTCTGCTATGTCAGAGTTTAAAATATGTTTCTGAACCAAGAATAATAAAGATTTCATACTCCTGAATCACTATTGGTTAAGGTCCATTTTAGGTACTGTAACAGTAAGGGCAAAGGGTGCTCCAGTAGCCCACGGGTAGTCTGCCAAAAAAGAGCCACAGGTGCTGTTTTTTGGAAGCAAAAACCAACAAAGGCAGGACATGTATAGCAACACTAAAAAGAAATCCAAGAGGATCTGGACTAAGCATTAATAATATCTACTGAAATATCTATTCTTGCTTCAAATTCATGACGGCAAACCTCAAAGTGAACTGCATCTGGCAATCATAGCTCATTCATTCTCCCATTCTCTTGGATGGCAGTTTCATAATTCTCTCTCTTCAAATCTCAAACACTTTCTTCTCCATCTTCATTCTCAGCTAATTAATTACTTAGTCTCTGATTTCATGGAGCAAATAGGAAGAATCAAATGAAAACTTCCACAAGCTTACACTACTGTATCTACTGCATATAATCATCAATACCCATATATTCTGTCTTCCCTCCAGAGTCTGGAGAAGGATATGCACATTTCTATCTAAGGGCAATCCCTTCTCTTGCATATTAGATTCCTGCCTTCGTAAGGACTTCTTTTCAGCCCTCTTTCCTGCACAAAATTTTCTTTCCTTTAGATTAGTGTCATTAGCATACAAACATGCTGTTATTTAAAAAAAAAAAAAAAAAGGCTTCTTTTGACCTCACTTCCCCCTCTACTTAAAACATTTCGATTTCCTTTTGTAGAAACAGTCCTCAAGAGTTGTTTACATGTCTTCTTCCTATCCTCTTAAACCCATTTCAAGCAAGCTTTCATTCCCTTCTTTCCATTAATACTACTTTTTCAAGATCGCTAATACAAACCAGGGTTTTCCCCCACCTCTTTGGCTACTTCTTCTCAGACTCCTTTGTAGGTTCTCTTAATTTGCCAACTTCTTAATATTGGGGTGCCGTGGACTCAGTCTTGAAACCTCCTCTTTATGTGGACTATTTTCTAAGTAAGACCTTTGATCTCATGTCTTTAAATATCTTCTTTTTGTTGATGACTCCCAAATTTATATGTCTCATCCAGATCTCTGCCCTGACCTCAAGACATATCCAACTGCTTACTATACACATCTACTTGGATGTCTAAAAGGCATCTTGAAACTTAACACTCCAAAACCGAGTTCCTCAAATTCCTCCTCAAATATGCTTTTCTACAGTCACCTGTATTTCAGTTCCTATAAAGAGGGAAATTAATAATTTACAATTGCTGTACAATAAAGCCAATTAACTGTGTTGTGTTCAATGCAATATAAATCCGAACTCTCAGCTCTGTCTAAAATTAACTAACTCCCTGTAAAACCTACCTTACCTAACATTCTTAGCAAGTTCCCAGACATCTAAAAGTTCCCGCTGTCCAGCTGCAAGGTAACAGGCAGATAACAACTGAGGAATATACACTGTGTTTCTCAAGATGCTATTTCCAAATGTAACATCGCAAGATATGTTACAGGTTGATTAACTGTTCTTTATTCTTTGTTCTGTAAATTTACTTCCTGCTTCATCATCCTGTATCCCAAAGGTGCTTAAAAGACTCTCAGTTTCTTGGTATCTCGCTCAGTCTTAGGAAGCAATTCCACTGAGCCCGTGATCACGTTAAATAAAATCCTCCTGCTTCCCCATCAGTCTCTCCAAGTCTCTGATTTCCTGCTTCACCTAATAACTTCATGTTTTCCGTTACAAAGACAGAAATGAAGTAATCTTCATCTCTTCCCTTCCTAATCCACATCTAATCAGTTAGTCAATCCTTCAAAATACAGCCATGCATTGCTTAATAGCAGGGATATGTTCTGGGAAATATGTTGTTAGGTGATTTTGTCATTGTGTAAACAACATAGAGTATACTTATGCAAACCTAGATGGTACAGCCTGATACAGAATAATGTTTTGTAATCCTAAATGTCTCAAAATGGAGTCACTTATGACAGGTGACTTAGCTTACAGTAAAATCACCGATCCCTCAGAATAGTAAGCATATGTATGGTGGACTGAGGTGATTAGATAATCACCTGCTGTGGACAGGCACCGCTGACACTAGACAAGAAAGTGAAGCCCAAAGTGAACCCAAAAGTCAGCTGAAGATAATGGCCATGGACACTTCTGTGGAGAGCCGTAAAAGACTCAGAGAAAACAATCATGGCTGAGATGCCTGCAGAATCTCTGCCCCTGAGAACTCTGAGGACTTCTTTCCTTTGGCTGCAGTAAGCCCTGCTAGGAAAAGAGCAGCTACCCACCACCAGTGTCAGTGAGCATTCTGAGGAAAACCAAATGTGATTTTCTCAGTCCGTGTGCTGGTCTCCCAAGCTACTTACTGTGGTTCCCCTCTCTCTACTACTGCCTGTGTGTGTTGGATAGAGTTACATGATTGTTCTGTGGAAGCCACATAAGAAACCATGAATTCCTAAGCATTTAATGGGCACTGATTCATTGGGAAGCCTCTTAGCTGGTTGGAGTTAGCATAAGTAGGCTGACTTGAACCCGACAGGACACACCGGGGCTCTATGGTACAGCCTGCTGCTCCTAGGCTACAAACCTGTGCAGTATGTGACTGTACTGAATAGTGCAGGCAATTAATTATAACACAATAAGCACTTGTGTATCTAAACATATTTAAACTCAGAAAAGGTATAGTAAAAACACAATACTATAATCTAATGGGCCCACTGCCATACATGCAGTCCATCATTGACCAAAACATCATTATGCAGCGTGTGACTGTATACATACACTATGACCACTTCTCACCTATTCTTCATGACCACTCTGGTCAATGCCACTAGTGTCTCCCTGCTGGAGCATTGTAATACACTGGTGTCCTTGCTTCTGTTCTTGGCCCCTTCAGTCAACTCTCAACACAAGAAACAGAGATTATTTTTTTTTTTTTTTTTTTTTTTTAAAGACAGATCACTTCCCTCCTCTGCTCTAGCCTGTTTTAAATCTCTCCCCATCTCAATTCTAAGTAAAAGCCAGTCTCTTTATTGCTTGACAGGGTCCCTGTTGCCCTTGCTTACACTACTTCAGGCATTTGGGATGTGTTTCCTCAACACACCAGGCACATACCCCTTTCAGGGCCTTTGCATTAGTAGTCCCCTCTGTCTGGAACACTCCTCTCCTGGACATTTACATGGTTCACATCTTCATTCTCCTTCAAGTCTTTGCTGAATGCTGTGTTCTCAAGGAAGCCTTCCTGTCCCACACCCAAACATTCCCTATTCTCTTTTCCTCCATGTTACGTATCAACTTCTACATTGTAAAGTTCAGAAATTGATTTTCCTGTCTGTCTTCTACAAACAGGATAGAAGTTCCAGAGAAACAAGATTTTTTGTTATATCCTCAGTGGTTGAGACAGTGCCAGATACATATTAGGCACGCAGCTACAAATCACAAGTTTTGTTGTATCAAGCTATATAATGCTTTTATTATTAATTCTAAATATTTTATATTTCCAGTAAGATTTAAGTTTTGCAAATTTAAAAAGTAAATGTTGCAGATAAAAAGAGTATTTACAAAATTGGTAAGGCATGAGGAATAGTAGTGCCACAAACACCATTTTCACTACCCTGAGAAAATTACTGTCTTTGAATCCCTGTATGTCCCTCCCCTTGAGTAAGCTACTATTCTGAATTTTATATTTATCATTCCCTTGAAGTTCATCTCTGTATACAATATACTGTTCATTTCTGCATGTTTTTTATTCTGTGTTATGTATAGCTGTAGCTGAATCATTTTCCCTGCTGTATGGTACTCCATTATGTGAATATACTGCAATTTATTTATCCATTCTATATCTATAAACATTGTGTTGTTTCCTGGATTTTTGCTATTACAAACAGTGCAATTAACATCTTTGTAGATTGTCCCTTTACACTGTAATACAAGAAAAAGTCTCAGGAGTATACATCTGTGAGTAGAACTGCTAGGTCATAGGGCATGTGTATCTTCCCAACTTCTTTTTTTTTTTTGAGATGGAGTCTTGCTCTGTTGCCCACATTGGAGTGCAGTGGTGCAATCTCGGCTCACTGCAACCTCTGCCTCCTGGGTTCAAGCAATTCTCCTGCCTCAGCCTCCCCAGTAGCTGGAACAACAAGCGCAAGCCACCATGTCCAGCTAATTTTTGTATTTTTAGTAGAGACAGGGTTTCACTATGTTGGCCAGGCTGGTGTTGAACTCCTGACCTCATGATCCACCTGCCTTGGCCTCCCAAAGTGCTGGGATTACAGGCGTGAGCCACCATGCCTGGCCTCCAACATCGTCTTTATAATGTTGAGTTATGTTTCAATGGTATATACTGATTCATACTTCTATATGAGTCCCTGTTGTCCCATATTCTGACCAATGCTTGATATTGTCAGTTTTTTGTTGTTGTTTTTGTTGAGACAGAGTCTTGCTCTGTCTCACTCAGGCTGGAGTGCTGGGGCACAATCTTGGATCACTGCAGCCTCCGCCTCCCGGGTTCAAGTGATTTTCCTGCCTCTGCCTCTTGAGTAGCTGGATAACAGGTGCCTACCACCACACCCGGTTAATTTTGTATTTTTAGTAGAGACAAGGTTTCACTATGTTGTCCAGGCTGGTCTCGAACTCTTGACCTCAGGTGATCCACCTGCCTCTGCCTCGCAAAGTTCTGGGATTGCAGTTTTTAGCCACTGAGACCAGCCTATTGCCAGATTTTTTAAAAAGGAGTCAATCTGGATGTGTTAAATGGTTTCTCATTGTGTTTTTTTAAATTCGCATTTCTCTTATTACTACAGTGTAATGAAGTTGAGCATCTTCAAGTTTTTGCCCATTTTTCGGGTGAGCTATTATAGTTATTTATATGCTGAATATTAATATTTTAACCATTATATATACTGAAAATATTTTCTTTTGTCTTTTCACTTTAAGTAGTCTTTTAATGAAAATTTATCAATCATTTCCTTTGTGGTTTCTGCTTTTGTCTTTAAAAAATTTTCTTCTCTAAAGTCATAAAACTAACTTACATGTTTTCCAAACATTTATAGTTTTGCCTTAAACATTCGATTCTTTTATCTACCTGAAACTGTATGAGATAAAGAGTCTAATTTCTATTTCTTCATACAGATAACAATTATTCCAGTATAACTTCTCAAAAAGTTCTTTATTCCCCTCACTGACTCTCAATGCCAAAACTGTCACATATCAAACTTTTATAAATATGTGGGTCTTTCTGTGAACTCTCCATTCTATTTCATTGGTCTGTTTGTCTATCTCTGTGCTAATATCATGCCATCTTAATTCAAATTTTCCACCTTAGGGTTCTTTAGAAATGTTTCTGCTATCTTTAATCCTTCACTTTATACATAAAATTTAGGAGCACTTTTTCAAATTAGAGAAAAAAATTAGGATTTTGATACATTGCTTTGTATCAATAGATCGATAAGAAGAAAAGTGTTTGCAATATTGAATATTTCTATCCAATGACATAGCATCTCTTAATTTCTAAAATTCTTTTTAAGGTCCTAATAAAAGTTTTACCATTTCTTTACAAAGGTCTTGACATCTTTTGTTTAGGTAATTTGTATTTTGATGCTCTTGTATGTTTTCGAAATGGCATTTTAGTTGTTGCTAAAGTAGAGAAATGCAGTTGATTTCTGTACACTGAACTTTGATAGCATTTTACTGTCTGATTATTGGATCTTTAATCCATGAATCAATTAATTTCTAAACACATGCTAGCTATCTTCTGTTAAACTTTTGGCATTAAAAAAAGTTGTTTTTTCTTTTTCTTTTTTTTTTTGAGACAGAGTCTCACTCTGTCGCCCAGGCTGGAATGCGGTGCCGCAATCTCGGCTCACTGCAATGTCCTTCTCCCAGTTCAAGGGATTCTCCTGGCTTAGCCTCCCAACTAACTGGGATTACCGGCGTGCATCACCATGCCCAGCTAATTTTTGTATCTTTAGTAGAGATGGGGTTTCACCATGTTGACCAGGCTGGTCTCGAACTCCTGACCTCAAGTGATCCAGCCACCTTAGCCTCCCAAAGTGCTGGGATTACAGGTGTGAGCCACCACACTTGGCCAGAAAGCACATTTTCAAAATACAAAAATTGATTCTTTTGAATTTCTGAGACTTCCTTCATGGCCTATATGTTTTCCAATTTTTATAAACTTTTTCATGTGTCCTATAAATGAATGTGTGTTCTCTGTGGGATCCAAAGTGCCATGCATATTAATTAAACCAAGCTTATACAATATTCTGGAAGCAATTTTTATACCACAATTTCACTTATTGAACACAATTATGGTTTAACATTCAGCTTGGTTCAGAATTAAGTATATTCCAGTTATGTACTTCTTGAATGTTACTATCTCCTTTTTGCCAGAGCAGGACTAGATGCTCAAAGGGTAACATGTCCAAATTCCACAGTAAACAGAATAGTTGGAATTTGAACTTTGATCTGTTTTAGTTTGTTATAGCAAGAGGCTTCTAGCCTAGAAATCTCAGCTATTCTTTATTCCACCTTTTCGTTCATCATCCAATATCTATAGGGAGGTGGGACTTTTTAATTCTATACCCTAAAATGTTCCCGGATCCATCTCCTTTACTACTACTTTCACTTTCACCAAAATCAGTAGTCAAAGAATATAAATGCCAGTGATAAAATGCCACTACTATACTGTGTTATTGCAATTTTCATGCCCTTTCACCTATATTACTGTACTTCGTTTCATTAATAAGACTAATCAGTACAGTCAGGTATTACAATTTAGTAAACTAGTTCTCAGAGAGTTTATATAACATATTTAAACTCCCAGACAGCAAGGGACAGATTCAGTTTTCTGAATGATAGGACTCTTTCTATAGCCCTGTATTAGAAACAATGCTATTTTTAGAATAAAGTTTTAAGAATGTATTGTCTATCAGAAAACATCAGACTAAAGCCTGATTCCCGGTGGGGAACTGTACTCTCAGAATCCTCTCACCCAGTTCCATTACCTCACTTCAAAAAACCTGAGGCCCAAAGTGGTGCTGTGACGTCCTAAGTGGAATAGCTAGTAGTACTCGAATTCGGATCCTCCTTCTGGTGTCATTAACTCAGCCTCCCGGAATATCGCCAACCAAACGGAATTACACCAGCTTCTCAGAAAAATATCTAAGGGTTATATCACAAAAGATCAGAGAAGGCATCTATTTCTCAGAGTTTCTAGCCTTAATTGCCTTAGAGAATCCTCAAGGGACATAAATCCATCCTTGAACAAAGGTTCCCTGGGACAGTGGAATGGTGAACGTTATTGCGCTTCCATTACTGCCCTCCAATTGGGAAGACCCCACAGCATCGAATTCAGGGAGGCCGGCAATAGCAGCTCAGGCCTGCAGGGTGAGTCCACTGACAGTAGGAAAAGCAATCGGGATGGGAGAAATTTAGTAACCCGCTCAGGGCCAAAGGAAGGAAAACGCGAAGCACAGATTTGCTTCCGCTGTAGGCAAAGCCTGGCGTCTATACCTGTACTGAGCAATGGTCAGCGTAGCCTCACGTTCGGCCCCAAAGCCAGGCAAGTGCTGGTTTAGGTAGGCCTCCAGAGACTTGCGGTCGAACTTGTGCTGTGGCAGCACTTCTACCAAATCGGTCTTGCCAGTGGCACCTAGCTTCATGATCGCCCCCGCAGGCCACAGCAACGAGGAATCCACAGGTCTCGAGTGCCGACGTCCTTCAGGGTTGTGGCAGCGCCACCTTAGAGCTCGGGCCGAGGCCGGGGCGGGGTCTGGCTTCAGCCAACCACACACATGCTACGCGCCGTTGCTGAGCAACGCCGGCCCCCTGCATCTGGACGTCTTAGCTGTAGCCAAGTGCCAGAAGAGCCCAATGTATGTTCGGATTTCAGTTCTCCAGTCAGCGTCAGAGTTGGAGCCCTCAATTTTAAAGAAAGCAAAGCCATGGTCATCGTTACGGGCAAGGAACAACGCAGAAGCCTCTTCCACCCCCAAATGTAATGCATCAGCAGGCGGAAGACCTGCAGGGTCCAGTTCAGAAAAAGGCCCGTCAGGACTTCGAACCCAAGAATAAGAGATCCTGTTTCTCCTAAACACCCGGTTAGAAAGGCAACGTCGCAGGCCGCCTGCTCTGGACACTTAACACCCTGGTCCTGCTGCAGCCGGGTTTAGCCGACCCAGCGAAGAAGGAAGCCGAAAGAGCCAGTTTTTTGCTGAGGGGGAGCGATGTCTGCGACGCACCGGAAGCGGCTCCGAGGAAGGCACGTAGGAGTGGCGGAGACGTGTCTGTTTGTGAGGCGCTGGGGGCACTTCCCCAGGGCTTTGGGTTACGAAGGCAGCATCTAGGTGCTTCCCCACGTACCCCTCGCGGGCCCAGCCGAGCAGCGTGGGGCGAAGGCGGCGGCGAAGGCCCGGGCTGGGAGCGTTGGCGGCCGGAGTCCCAGCCATGGCCGAGTCTGTAGAGCGGCTGCAGCAGCGGGTCCAGGAGCTGGAGCGGGAACTTGCCCAGGAGAGAAGTCGGCGGGTGGCGGGGAGCGGCGACGGAGGGGGCGGCCGGGCCCGCATAGAGAAGATGAGCTCAGAGGTGGTGGATTCAAATCCCTACAGGTAACCTGCGTCGCCAGTCGCAGGCAGGCGAGGTGGACGAGGTCAGGCTCCGTGAGATCAGGAGTGAGGCGCTCCCCACGTCCGGCTCATGCGGACTCCCGCCACCCTTTTCTTGGGGGGGATCCCGTTCCCAAATGGGCAAGGCCACATCTTAGTACTGATCAGAAGATGTTCTTTTCTTTTTTTAAAAAACCTCCGGTGAGTCAGCCATATGGTGCTGCACCTATGCTTGCTGAGGACGTGTGTCCAGTTTCCTATCGCCCTTGCCTCTAATTAATCCACTTCGCTGTGCATGAGACTGATAGTAAGAATTTTCAGAACATGTGATCAAATGTAAAACCTGCTAAGAGTAAACTTGAAGTTTTATTAAAGGCTTATCAATGCATCTTAAATGGGGGCGGGGCGGGGGAGAACAAGGTTAGCTCTTACCTGAGATATTCGGGTGCTCCTTAGCATCTCAAACCATTTGACATTACCAAGACTGCCCACGCCTCACTTTTCTTCTTTCCTAACAAAGTTTGTTAATTCAGCAGATAGAATATAGTAAGGACTCTACCTCCAGTAAGGTAAATGCTCCTTCCTTACCCAGGAGAGTAGAGATTTCTCCAGGCTGACTGCAGGTTAAGGGTAAAGACTCTACTTCCAGGCCGATTGCAATTCAAATCTACTCTCTTAGTAGCTCCCTAACCTTAGGCAAGTTGTGAAACTCTCCGCTTCAGTTTTACCTGTAAAATGAAGATAATAGTAATATCTTTCTTTGTTACAATTGTGGGGATTGAAAAAATCAGTATGTATAAAGTTCTTAGAGTAGTGCTTGTACATGGTAAGGCTTATGCAATATTTTATTGCTTGGTGCATTCAGTAGCAAGCAGTTACTGAGCTTTCAGGGTGCTAAGCACTTTATATGCATTTTGTCCTCTCACCAAAGCCCTATGGGATTGCTACCATTTTACCCCCCCACATTATATAGATGAGAAAATTGAGGCTTAGAGAGCCACCTCAGGTCATAGCATTGGTAGTTAATAATAAGGCCTGTCTTGCATTAGATTTGTCTTAATCCAATATTCTCATGGAACTATCTCCCCAGTAAAAACAAATAAACAAGTCGTGTAGCTAAAAATTGTATAGTGTTAAAGTAAATGAAATGGGAAGATTTTATTGTTGCTTTTTTCCTTTAAAGAGCATAAGATTTTTGATTTTTAAAAAAGGTTTTAGTTTGTGATATATAAAGCCACAGTAGAAGTCTTAGGGTGCACTGTTTTAACTGTGTTGCCAAATATGAAGGGTTAATGGTCCACAATTTTTAGAGATTAAATAAGCATGAATTGACATCTCTAATCAGAATAAGTGGAAACTGTTTGATATTTTTAAAACGTTTTAAAATTTTACAAATGACGACTTTGAAATTTTCCCTCCAGAATGAAAAGCAGAAGAATATGGGTCATGAATTTAAGTTGTCTTTCAGACATTATTTTAATATGAGATGATCCCTTGTCATTGTAATAATAACAAGACTTTCAGAACTCAAGTCTAAATATTTAGTATTTTCTTTTTTCTTTGAGATGGAGTCTTGCTCTGTTGTCTAGGCTGGAGTCAGTGGAGCGATCTCGGCTCACTGCAACCTTCGCCTCCCAGGTTTAAGCGATTCTCCTGCCTCAGCCTCCTGAATAGCCGGGACTCTAGGCACGAACCACCACGCCTGGCAAATTTTTGTATTTTTAGTAGAGATAGCATTTCACCATATTGTCCAGGCTGGTCTCGAACTCCTGATCTCGTGATCTGCCAGCCTCGGCCTCCCAAAGTACTGGGATTACAGGTGTGAGACACTGCGCCCGGCCTGTATTTAGTATTTTCTGATTTGTACCATTGACTTTATTAAAATTGCTATACAGGAGATGGCTGTTTGACACCCAAAGCTGTTGACTGGTATGTGGAATTTTAATAAAGGTCAACCTTAAGTTTTTGAATTGTTCATACAGCAAATATTTACTGAGTACCTTATTGTCTCCAGTCTTCCTTGACACTGTTACTCACTTTGTATTGGGTACTTATTATTTGCAGACACTATGAATCCAAAGTAGACATGGTCTTTTCCCTCTAGAGCTTACCAGATGAGTGTGAGATCAATAGAAAAGTAAACATGCCATTGCAGTATAGGTGGTAAGAATTATGATCAAGTACACGGTTATTGAAAGATATAAGAAAGGGATATGTATGTGTTCAACACCATTTTAATTGCTTCAAGAGATATAAAAGAAATATAAAGCCCCTGACTTTTGCTTCACTTTGAGAGACTACATGGATGTGGGATATTGACCAAACAACACAAGGAACTGTAAAATTATGTGGTAGGGAATGTAGTTATAAGCATGTGGAAAAACTGCAGAAGCTTTGAGATTAGAAAACCTGGTATCAAATCCCGGCTCAGAAACCCAGCTGAGTATACTGCTTGCCAGTTAGCTGACCTTGGGCAGTTGATTAACCCAAATCATTTCCCTCATCTGTAAAAGGGGGTTGCCACCCATCTTTCTCAGGTTATTTGTAAAGATTGAAGGGAGCATCAAGGTAAATATAGCAAATTCCTGTGATGCAGGTGCCATCACTTTCTACCCATCCCCACTAACATGACAGTAAAGCAACTTTTTAAAAAGAAAACTCCCTTTGAAAATATAAAGGGTTCCTATTAATAACTGGTGGGAAGGGGTGGGGCCCTGTACTTGAAGATTATAGTAACAACTTGGAAACTAGAGAAGGGATGGGTGAAGGTAACCGATTTAATAGATTCAGAGAAGTTTAATCTTAAGCTTGTAACCCACTTTATTCCAAGAATCTCCCAAAAGCCTCAGGAATAGGCACAGGTACTTGCAGAACTTCAGGTAGAGCTAAAACAAAACAAAACAAAACAAAAAAACCTTTCGGTTTTTTTTTTTTTGAAAATCTGTTGAAACAAAGCCGCAGATCCCCTACTCCACTGTGGGTAGCTGGGCAAATGCTCCTTCCCTACCCAGAAGAGGAGAGTAGAGATTTCTTCATTAGAAAGAGTAAAATAGAAGATTTCCAAGAATAATTGGGGCAGGTTTTTATATCTGAAGGGGTAAACTGAATGTTTACATGCTGAATGCCGCAACTAAATGTGAATGGAATGCTTACATACATAATGCTGAGACTCCCAGCCTCGCTTCTTCACTTCCAACAGCTGATCGTGGGGTTGGAACTCCAACTCAGGTTGGAGTTTGAAAGATTATTCTCTAGGGAATCTGATAGCACCAAGAGGATTGTGGGTTTCTCAGCTGAATAGGCTGGCCAGATCACCCTACAGGGAAGTCCAAAGTCAAACAGTATGGCTTATATTGTTAACCTTTATTAGTGTCCCACTCTTAAATATGAACTGAACAAAGGATGAGAGAAACTTCTAACATGAAAGAAATAAAAATAGCAACTTGGATAGACTGTGTAACAGAAACACATCCCCCCAAACTATCATTAGTATCCTCAGATGAGAGAAGATATGGTACAAATGACATAGGAACAAGGTGCAAAGTATTTAGACGATCAAGAATTCTTGCCAATGGAGATGGTAATAGAAATGAAAATCTCAACAGAAGTGTTGGAAAATAAAGTTGAAAGAAATCATCCAGAGAATAGAGCAGATAACTAAAATGATAGATAATTGGAGAAAGAAAATAAAGGACAAATCCAGATGGTCCAACTTCCAAATAATAGGACGTCCAGACAGTGTGAAAAGCAAACCAAACAAGGAAGTAACCAAATTCTTCAAGGAAATTTCCCAGAACTGAAAACGTGAGTTTTCATTTTGAAAGGGTACACTAAAAACTCAGCACAAGGGATGAGAACAGATTCACATTAAGGCACACTGTGAAATTTTATAAGCTAGGAGACACTGCAGCATTACCTTAAAACGTTGAAAGACAATTCTAACTTTAGAATTCTATACCAAGTTAAACTATTAAGAGTATATATGTAGCTTCCCACAATTATATGCTCTTTGCTTTGTCGTTTTTATAAAGAATATAATTTTGATAAGGAACATTTTCAGACATGAAAGTTCTCAAAATTTACCTCTGCTATACCCTTTGCAAAACTACTAGAAGATGATCTAACCACAGCAAAAGAGTAAGTATAAAAATAACTGTTAACAGAGTCTTTTAAACTTTCATGTGCATCAGAATTACTGGAGGGCTTGTTAAAGCAAATTGTTAGACTCCACATCCAAGATTTCTGATTGAGTGAGTGATTATTAAAAAATTGCATTTCTATCAAATTCTCAGGTGATGCTGTTGCTGATTCATAGATACTTTAGAACTAGTGAGCTATGGCATACAGAAGCAGGGGGTTAACACAAAATAAAGAAATTAAGAAATGTAGTATAATGATGAAGGAAGATCCTATGAAGGCAGCTGTATGTGCAGTAAGTCTAGAGACAGATACTATGTCAGATTCTAGGAGATATATCTTTAAGAAGATGAAATTGATAGACTGCTTCATGCATATGACTGTATCTAGAGGAATTTTAGAAAATTAGTGGAAAGTTGGGGTTGAATTTGTGAAAAAATGTAGGAAATTAAGCATCAGGAGAAACACACTTTTTAAGTTCAGGGGTGGGGATTAGAGGAAAGGGTAAGTTTTATTATATTGCATGGCCCAGATGTGAAGAGTTAACATCTAACCAAGATGACCGTATGAACACTATTGGGAGGCTGGTGGGATGGAAAATGTCTGTGTGCAGTAGGGATGAATGCTAAGAGCAAAATCTGATTCAGATAATTGACTAAAACTGAAAAGAAATAACAATGTTGGTATGTTATTTAGGAATATCATGGTGATGGAGTTAAAAGTGAGGGAGAGGAAAATGGGGGTGGTGGCTGAATTTCCTAACAAGCCGGGTGAAACCATCTGACCTCTTAAAGTGAAGATGAATGAGAATTAATTATAAACTTAAACTGCAGATTGCCAGTAACTAGTTAAGCACCTCTTAGAGTCTTTGGCATACAGTAGGAGCTTACTAAAATTAGACATCATCCATTGTGGGCAGAGGCAACAGGAGAATGGAATTCCAGCCATGAGTTTACTCTGATGATGGAGATCTGAGGGTTAAAACATTAAATATTTACATATTCTACCAAAGCATAGAAAAATGTTGAAATTTAACTTTGACCCTTAACATTTAAGTAGCAGTCACAATCTTGGCTGTAAATCCGAATACACAGCTTTTAAAAACCAATCTTATTTCATAGGCTTCACCTGGGAGAGTTTTTAAAGCTATCTGGGTAGTTTAGTTTCACCTGGTAAAAACCAGCCTGTAAGCATCCTCCTGTTTGAAATGATTAGTAATGATAATATTTTGGTGTTTATCTTCTGTGATGATATATATCTATTTGTATTACTATCACTTAAAAGACTGTAAGCTTTAAAACATTTTTTCTCCTTTGTTTTAAGCCGCTTGATGGCATTGAAACGAATGGGAATTGTAAGCGACTATGAGGTATGATAAACCCTTTCCAAGTTTTTGTAAAATGAATTCAGTAAATGAAAATAGCTTCTGTTGACATATTTGATGAAGAGCTATTAACAACACATATTATTTTGTATTTCACAGAAAATCCGTACCTTTGCTGTAGCAATAGTAGGTGTTGGTGGAGTAGGTAGTGTGACTGCTGAAATGCTGACAAGATGTGGCATTGGTAAGGTAAAAACATTTCTCCTTGCCTATAATATAGGGAACTACTCACTCCTGGAGTAAATCAGGTACAAATTAGGATTTTTTTCATTACTAATGGCTTATTGACTTGCAGTGTATTAATCTAGATTGTTCTTTCTACCCAAAGGGTTGAGACATATCCCACCTAAACAAAAGGTGTTATTATTGCTAATTAGACAAGGATTGTCTAATTGTGTTTAGAAATGTTTGTTGAAGTAAATGTAAATGATTTGGACTTAAGTGTTTTAGCTATAGAAGCTTAGGAAAAAGGTAATTAATTTGATAAAGTATATGAAACACTGAAACATATAACAAATATTTTATTAAACATATACCAGACAGAATAGAAAACATGTACCTTTCTTACTCTTGAATTTGAACTAGAGAATGCTCTGGATTGATTTTTAAAAATTGGTACATTTTTAACTTTTTTCTAAAATTCATTTGGATAATGGGTAGAAAGAAGTAACTTTCTTGTACCAAAATTCAATCTACCAATCTTAGATTTATAAAGCCAAAGTCTATGATGTTAGATACATAATGATTGAATAGATAAGCTTTCCACAATTACACATCCTTTAATTTGTCATTCTGGTAAAGCAAGCATTCTCCCACAGTTTACCAGTGCTTTCTAATATGTTGGTGTACCCCCAAATTCTTAAAATAATTTCAAAATTGGCACTCACTTATCAATATAGAAATAACAACACCAAAATACTAGAAATGTTTATTGAAATTTTAATATCTTTCAAAAGATTTACAAAAGCAGAACAAAAATTGCTTATAGCTGACTTAAGCACCCTGCCTGATTGACCAGGGATAATAGATCATTGAGATTGGTCGTGCTCAAGTTTGAGTATGTTATCAGAATCACTTAGAGGCCTTATTAAAACACAGATTAACAGATCCTACTCTGGTGGTTTTAATTTTATAAGGTGTCAGGTGGACTTAATAATTGACATTGCTAACAAGCTCCCAGGTGATCCTAGGAACATGATGATGTTCCTAGGACTACACTAGTAAGAACCACTGGATCCTTGTTACTCCAAGTCTGGGCTCTCAAGTAGTAACATCAGTATCGTCTCTCAATACCTACCCCAGACATACCGAATCAGAATCTGTATTTTAACACAATCCCCAAATGGTTCATTTTCACATTAAAGTTGGAGAAGTGCTCTTGCATCTCTAACAAGCTCCAGGTGGTGCTAATGCTGCTAGACCAGGCCACATTTTGAGTAGCACAGAGCTAGAATAGAACAGTAGTTATCATATTTTGCTGTAGAGTCACCTGGGAAGTTTTAAAAAAATCTTGGTGTCCAAACTGCACCCCATAATGAGTAAATAAGAATTATCTGGGGATGAGGCACAGACATCTGTATTTTTAAAAATTCTCCAAGTGATTCCAGTGTGCCCTCAAGTTTGTAAACTGAGAATCTACACAGGTAAGTTTCAGGAAGTCTTTAATTTGTAAAACAGATAAATACGAAGCAAATTAATGGGGTTAAATAGAAAAGTAGATGTTACGATACCCAGCGTCCATTTCTTATGCCTAAAAGGCTCTGGGATCTCTTGAAAGTATATGGGGTGCCTTGGATCACCAGATCTAGATTTGCTGCTTTATTTTAGAGATGAGGATACAGGCCTAAAAAGTGGAAGTGATTTACTCACAGTCAGAGCTAATTAGTGGCAGAGTTACAATTCAGACCTTCTGTTCTCAAGTTTAACATTTCCTGCAACTTATGCATAAACAACTTATGAGGCAGAAACTAAAATGTAATATTTGGCCTGACCTAATACATATTTATTGTTGAGCTTAAATAAACTATGTTTTGGAGACTCTTAAGTAGGATTAGAAAATTATGGAGAATGTGAGATCTTTCCTAGCAAGGTATTAAGGGCCACCTAGGTGGTATGGGTTGAAGTTTTTCTTTTTAGTTTTTGTATTGAGAAGAAAATCCCATTTTTGTTTTCATTATTTAGTATAATGAGAATTGTATTACCGAGTCACAGAATTTCATATCAAGAAGGGATTTAGGAAGTCCTTGGCTCTAGCCTGTTCTTATTGATAAGAAATGTGATCTAATGGCCATTTTAATTGGCGTGTGTGACAGAGACCAAGAGACTAATGCTGTTTCAAACAGGCTTAACTATATAGCAGGAAACAGTTAACTGATTTGTAATTTCGTTTGGAATAATGCTTTAGCCATGTCATTGGTATATATTTTGTCATCTACACAAAAGAGTCAGGTTATACTATATTTTAAGTTACAGCATTTGTTTTTAAGATTTTATTTATCCAATAGATTCCTGGCTTTTAGCAAAAAATGGAAATGAAGAAGGATTTTGGCACAGTTTTTCAAAATGGAATGAAAGGAAATTAATTTCTGAATGAATCATTTAGAGAGGCAGCAAAGCATTGTGGTTGAGGTGCAGATGCTAGATTGAGAATGCTTGAATTTGAATCCCATTTCACTTTATATTAGATGAGTGGCCTTTGGGCAAGTGTTCCAGTTGCCTCATTTCTAAAGTAAGGATAATAGTACCTACATACCTCATATTAGCATTCAACAAATTAATATATGGTACCTGGTGTTTCAGAATTTGCTAGTATTATCAAACTATTAAACTAATTAAATGTAAAGCTAATTTATTATTTGGTATTTTTAGTTTTTTGGTATGTTTTTCATCAGAATACCACTATTTTCATTTTAGTTGCTACTCTTTGATTATGACAAGGTGGAACTAGCCAATATGAATAGACTTTTCTTCCAACCTCATCAAGCAGGATTAAGTAAAGTTCAAGCAGCAGAACATACTTTGAGGTAAATGGAATAGCAATCAAGAGCCATATTCAATGAAATCTTACTTTATGTATTTGATATGCATTAATAGAAATGGATCTGAATTTTTCTCTATTAAATGCAGATTTCACTTGTACAAAGAATTTTCTTACCTGTAGGACATGGGTTGGCAAACTTTTTATGTAAAGGGCTAGATAATAAATATTTCAGTCTTTGAGGGCCAGAGGGTGTCTGTTACAGCTGTTAGTTGTAGTGTGATAGCAGCTGTAGGCAACGCAAACATGAATGAGCATGTCTGTGCTCTGATAAAATTCTATTTTTGGACTCTAAAATTTCAATTTCATACAATTTTTAATTTTTTTAATTAAAAAATTGTTTATGAGACAGAGTCTCATTCTGTCACCCAGATTGCAGTGTAGTGGCACAATCTTGGCTCACTGCACCTCCACCTCCCAGGCTCAAGCAATCCTCCCATCTCAGCCTCTTGAGTAGCTGGGACTATGGGCATGTGCCACCATGCCTGGCTAATATTTTGTATTTTTAGCAGAGATAGGGTTTTGCCATATTGCCCAAGTTGTTCATGAACTCTTGGGACTCAAGCCATTCATCCACCTAGGCCTCCCAAAATGCTCGGATTGCAGGTATGAGTCACCATGCCTGGCTGATACAATTTTTTTATGTCATAAATGTTCTTTTGATTGTTTTCCCAACCATTTAAAAATGAAAAAAACATTCTTAGCCTCAAGGCTGCACAAAAACAGGTGGCAGGCCAGATTTGGCCCATGGGCCACAGTTTGCCAATTCCTGCTTTAGGAACTTTTTAGTGGCCCCAAATTTGTTCTTAACTGAATAAGGAAGTGAGGCTGAGCTGTATGTAGTTACTGGACATGGTAAAGTCTTAATTCCTGCACTTAGACTGATTGGGGTGGGAACAGTTTTGTAATCTTTATGACACAAATGAACCTAGTCCTTGAAGTGTGGGATAAAAGAGAAAAGGACTTTGGGTTTTCTTTGAATAGCTTGAATTCTGCTTCTCTAAGGTATGTGAAATGCCCTTTAGCTCTTTCATCTCTTTTTTTCCTCACAGCTTTTTCTTATCACAGCTACTAGTAGTCTTTTTAAAAATATTTTTTGGCCAGGCATCGTGGCTCACACCTGTAATCTCAGCACTTTGGGAGGCCAAGGTGGGTGGATCACGAGGTCAGGAGATCAAGACCATCCTGGCCCACATGGTGAAACCCCAGCTCTACTTAAATAAAAAAATTAGCAGGGCATGGTGGCACGTGCCTGTAATTCCAGCTAATTGGGAGGCTGAGGCAGGAGAATTACTTGAATCAGGGAGGAAGAGGTTACAGTGAGCTGAGATGGTGCCACTGCACTCCAGGCTGGTGACAGAGCTAGGCTCCATCTCAAAACAAAACATTTTTTTTAGAGATAGGGTCTCGCTCTGTCCCCCAGGTTGGAGTGCAGTGTGTGCAATAATAGCTTACTGTAGCCGTGAACTCCTGGGCTCAAGTGATCCTCCCACCTCAGCCTCCTGAAATGCTAGGATTACAGACTTGTAATCATTCCCTTTTTCCTTCTTAGGAACATTAATCCTGATGTTCTTTTTGAAGTACACAACTACAATATAACTACAGTGGAAAACTTTCAACATTTCATGGATAGAATAAGGTAAAATTTTAATTTATGAATATTTTGTATAATGTTCAGCTCAAATATTAGAAAATCTATTAGAAAAATCTATGGATTAATCCAATGAATGGTAGATTGATATATATTTTTCCATTTTTAAAACAGTAATTTTTGTGTAATTTTTATGTTTTAGAATATCATTTGAAGGTATATATTGTCCAAAAACAATTAAAAATAAAAAGCAAACAAGCAAAACCCCTGTAAGTTACAATATAAGAAGAGAGAGTTAATTTTAAGTTCTGTGATTATATTTCTGTCTGAAATGGTTTTCTTCAGAGACTGTCAGAACACTACTGAAATAATTGCATTCAATCCGCTTTTATTACATTTAAATTTGTAGTCAAGCATGAATAAAAATGTGAAAGCTGGTATACTTCCTTTACCCTTGTAGTTCTTGTAAAAGAAGTAATACTACAGTTATATTCATAAGTTACTCAATACTTGATATATGATATCGTTAATAGTACACATGTACTATGTGATAATTATAGTCAAACATTTAATGAAAGAATAAATGTCAGACTGGACAAATAAGTATAATGTATTAGAGTGAATTTTGTATCCTAATGTTTTTCAAATTTATTTTCTTTGACTAGTAATGGTGGGTTAGAAGAAGGAAAACCTGTTGATCTAGTTCTTAGCTGTGTGGACAATTTTGAAGCTCGAATGACAATAAATACAGTGAGTATTCCTGCTGTGTAAGATATATTCATGGATTTATCTGTTTCCCTCTATATTCTATCAGTATATAATCCCTATCCTAAAAATAGTTTTGAATATAAACCCTTTTATGTGTTTTATTTGTAATGTTTTCTTTAAGCCTGCTCTTAAAATCTACTCTAATAGCTGGTGGACCTGTCTAGCCTTGCTGGTGTGACATGTGTTATAGTATTCTACCCTTTGTGCTGGTAGAAGAAACTATAAAAATACCTCTGATGTATAATTCTTAAATTAGTATCTTATTATAATTCTTGGTCAGCATTAGTTTTAACTTTTGTTACTTGATTTTATAAATGTATAAATTGCCTAAAAACATGGTTTCTCAAAAATAAAAATAAGTATTTTTCTTTTGAATATTGTTTTAATTTTTCAGATATTTTAGCATTTTTTTGTTCCTAAAGTTATTTTAGAAAAGTGAAATTTCACATTAATTTGACAAGAAAGACAATAAACTTTGATTCAATTTAATAATATTTACTGACTACATCTTGAATACTGTCACTTTAAACAGAGTATGGTAATTACCAAGGAATTACATTATCTTATGACTTTCCTCATTTATTCTGAAAATTAATTTTAAAAGACCTTGGTAATCCATTCAGTTAAAATAATTTATTGTAAATTACTTCTTGCTCTTTTATTTTTTTTCTTATGTTTTCACCCATTTCTACTAAGGCTTGTAATGAACTTGGACAAACATGGATGGAATCTGGGGTCAGTGAAAATGCAGTTTCAGGGCATATACAGCTCATAATTCCTGGAGAATCTGCTTGTTTTGCGGTATGCATTATTCTTTTTGGATTATTATTCACTATTAGGTACGCGAGTTCTTAGGGGCATTGAAAATGTATTAAAATTCAAAGAAAAAAACAAATGAATGGGGATGGAATACTATTTGGAACATCTCATACTTTTTCTCTTTTTTTTTGAAATGTGTTTTATTCTTTTTCATGTAGTGTGCTCCACCACTTGTAGTTGCTGCAAATATTGATGAAAAGACTCTGAAACGAGAAGGTGTTTGTGCAGCCAGTCTTCCTACCACTATGGGTGTCGTTGCTGGGATCTTAGTACAAAACGTGTTAAAGTAAGTCAGGGCTAATTTTTCTGAACAGCGTGTATGCTTTCAAAAAATATATATTTCACAAAGCATTTCAGAAATTGAAATTACCAGTTAAGTATTTAATTTGCCTACTTTAAACTTAAATGTAGTTTTAAATGTTTTATATATGTATATGTGTAAATTCTATTTTATATATGAATGTCTACTTTTCATATATAGCTATATTAATGTTACATATATTAATACATGTGTGCATATTCCTACATGAATACATATGAATGTCAGTTACTTCCTTCATTTGGAATAGCTCTTATTAACTGATACAATGGTAGTGGTATATTTATTTATGAAGCATTAACCAAATGATTTAAATCTTTGCAAGTTTGACCAGTGGATGGAGACTTAAACACACTTGCTTCTACTATCTTGATAGAAGTGTTACCAAAAATAACCCAAATGTGATTAAACAGTAATTATTGTTAATGTAATAAAACATTCCACTAGTGTTACTGTAAATTTTACATTTACATGTACATAAAATGTAAATGTTAACATTTATATTGGTGTTAATATAAAACACATTAACAATACTTAAAATTATTTTGAACAGATTTTTAAAATCTGCTTTTGGATACCTCTGCTATCCAAAAACAAATATCCAGCAACTATACAATTTAAACTATAGCTAAAAAGAAGGAAAAAGATTTCTTTGCTGCTAAAATTTTTGTTAGAGTTTATGAATTAACTCATACTTTATTAAAAGCAGAGTCCCTTTAGGTATTCTCTAATTCAGGCCATTTATTTTCCCTCATTTTACAACTTTAATAAGTTTAGTTGTATTTCCTAAGTCTCCAATATAGTAAGAACAAACTGCAACAAGACATATGGAGGCACCAATCAATAAGAAGTGTCAGTTGCTAGCAAAGAAATTGTAAAAAGCATACATATAAACTCTCAAGGTAATGGCCCAGGGCTATTTCATGTAAGAGCAAATAGCCAGTTTTGCAGTACGCCCTGTCTAAATAAACATTTTATAGTATGATATAAAAAAGGAGAAAAGAATTAGGCTTACAAAGTATTCTGTTAAGGATATGTCCTATTTAGCTAGCCCCTCTATTAATGGACATTTAGGCTACTTAATTTTTTTTTTATTAAGAGTGCTGTAGACTATATCTTGTATATATCTTTGAATACTAGATTTTTTTTTTTTTTTTTTTTTTTTTGAGACAGGTTCTCACTGTGTTGCCAAATTTGGAGTGCAGTGGCACAATCATGACTCACTGCAGCCTCAACCTCCTGAGCTCAAGTGACCTTTCCACCTCAGCCTCCCAAGTAGCTGGAAGTACAGGTGCATGCCACAATGGCTGGCTAATTTTTGTATTTTTTGTAGAGACAAGGTTTCACCATATTGCTTAGGCTGGTCTTGAACTCCTGAGCTCAAGTCATCTGCCCACCTCAGTCTCCCAAAGTGTTGGGATTATAGGCGTGAGCCACCATGCTCAGCCTAGAGTTTTCAATAGTACAATTTTTTTTTTTTTGAAGACAGGGTTTCACTTTGTCACCCAGGCTGGAGTACAGTGGTATGATCTTGGCTCACTGCACTCTGTACCTTCCAGGTTCAAGTGATCCTCCCACCTCAGCCTCCCAGTTAGCTACAACTACAGGCACCCACCGCCTAGCTAATGTTTTGTAGAAAGAGTCTCCCTATGTTCCCTAGGCTGTCTTGAACTCCTCAGTGAGTGCTATTCTGGGCATCATGGTGTTTATTGCCACAATTGTCTACATAATAGGAGTCAATCCGACTGCTCAGTCTTCTGGATCTCTCTATGGTTCACAAATATATGCCCTCTGCAACCAATTTTATACACCTGCAGTTACTGGACTCTACGTGGATCAGTATTTGTATCACTACTGTGTTGTGGATTCCCAGGAGGTATGAGTGGTGTTTTGGGTTTTTTTCCCCTCTCCTTAGCAGAGGCTTTCAACTTGGAATATGTAATAGAATCACTCTGGAAACTTTTAAAAAATATTGATGACAAGCCTCCACTTCTAATTAAATCTCAAGAGGGGCTCAGTGTCATTAAGATATAATTAACATACAAGTTAATTTGGTTAAAGAACAGTTCAGTGGTTTTAAATATATTCACAGACTTGTGCAACCATCACCACAATCAAAACATTTTCGCGATCCTAAAAAGAAACTTGTACCCATTAGCATCACTCCCCATTTCCCTAACTGTTCTTAGCCCCAGGCAACAACGAATCCTGTCTATAGATATGCCTGTTCTCTAGGTATTTCATATAAATGGAATCACACAGACATACACACAAAAGCAGTCTGTCCATCTCGGTCTCCTAAAGTGCTAGGAATTACATGCATGAGCCACTGCACCTGGCCTGTAGTGCAAGTTTTTTAAAGTAGAATTTCTGAAATATTTGAGAAAGATTACTAAATTTCTCCTGCAAAAGGATTATACATTTGTATCATAGTTTAGAAGTACCTAGTTCACCCATACCTTTGATAACTTTGGATATCATCAAACTCTGTAATCGTTGTCATTCTGGTGGATAAAAAAATAGGCATTTAATTTTTATTTATGAAAAATGAACACAACATTCTTCTGTGAATTGTCTGCTAATAGTCTTTGCTCTTTTTTGTCTTGTATATTAAGAATGTGTATTTGCAAATATTTTTCTTTTGTCATTTATCTTTTTTATGTGATTTTCTCTGTGTAGAAGCTTTTATTATGTTGGTGCAAAGGTTATTGCAGTTTTTGCCATTACTTTTGACAAAAACTGCAATTATTTTTGTGCCAACCTAATAAAAGACATCAGATTGGCTGGGTGCAGTGGCTCACGCCTGTAATCCCAACAATTTGGGAGGCCAAGGTAGGCAGATTGCTGGAGCCTGGGAATTCCAGACCAGCCCTGACAACATGGCAAAGCCCCGTCTTTACGAAAAAAATACAAAAATTAGCCAAGTGGTGTTGCTTGCCTGTAGTCCCAGCTACTTGGGAGGCTGAGATAGGATTGCTTGAGCCTGGGAAGGTGAGGCCTCAGTAAGCCATGATCATGCCACTGCACTCCAGCCTGGGCAACAGAGTAAAAAGTATCAGATTTGACTGGGAAGAGGGCAGGAGAGAGCTGGAGGTACATCGGATACTGGAAATGCTCTGTATCTTGATCTGGTGATGGTTACATGAAAGACTCACACAAAATTTTATTGAGCTATACATTTAAGATTGTACATTTTATAATAAATTACATACAATTTTTAAAATTTAATTAGATTTAGTACCATATCTCAGGGATTTAAAAAATACACTTCTCCCACATTTTAACTTCTCTGAAATCAGCACGCTTCTTTAAGTTGTTGAGAGTTTAGCTGCCAGCATTTCATCTTTTAGAGGTTCAAAAAGTAGTGTGTTCTACAGTTGATGAAATGGAGTAATCTTTTCTTTCCTTCATTCAATAAACATTGAAGCATCTACTATGAACCAGGCAAAGTAAATAAGAGAAAATTTCTGTTTTTTGGATGCAAATTTCTGTTTTCTAGTTAAAAAAAAAATCATTACCTATTTCAAAGTCATTTTAAAAAAAATTTAGCTATTCCAGTACTTTTCCTGGTTTTAATTTCTTTATTTAAGTCTATTTTGATTTGTCTTTCCAGGTTTCTGTTAAATTTTGGTACTGTTAGTTTTTATCTTGGATACAATGCAATGCAGGATTTTTTTCCTACTATGTCCATGAAGCCAAATCCTCAGTGTGATGACAGAAATTGCAGGAAGCAGCAGGAAGAATATAAGGTATATGGCAATGTGTTAGAGTGCATGAGGGATCATATTGCATAGGACAATAACTTAAGCAGATTTGGAATACAAGATAAATGGATTCTGTATTTTTATAGTGTTAACTTACTCACCATACTTCAAAAATGAATGTTCTTTCTTGCTTTTGGTAAGATAAAAAGTCTGTCTGAATTCTTGATTAATGCTTCAGAGAACTGAGAATGAGTAAGAACACTTGATGCTGTTTGATTTCTACAGAAAAAGGTGGCAGCACTGCCCAAACAAGAGGTTATACAGGAAGAGGAAGAGGTAATCCATGAAGATAATGAATGGGGTAGGTGTTCTTTTATATATTGAAATGGCAGCATAAAGCAAAACCTTTTATGGTAAGGAATCTAACAAGATTATACAAATTAAATAATTATTGCTTACTAAATTCCTTAAAAACTGATATAGGATCAAATTTGCAGGTATTGAGCTGGTATCTGAGGTTTCAGAAGAGGAACTGAAAAATTCTTCAGGTCCAGTTCCAGACTTACCTGAAGGAATTACAGTGGCATATACAATTCCAAAAAAGGTATTTCAAAAATATGATTTACCCATATGTAAATACCACATAAGATAAAATATTTATCTTCTTTCATCTTCATTCTAATTTGTAATGCCAATGAAGAATTTCCCATTTTAGGTATTTTATGCTATAGGCATTAAGATGTGAGAAAGAGAGAGGTATTCATTGTTAATATGCAGATATTTATAGGTTATTTTAAATTCTTTTAAAACATGGAATAAAATGGTTTTGTTCACTCATTAATTAACCAACTATAATAGATGCTGAAGAAGATCTCATTAAATGAAGATCTCATTTTTGTATTTTGGTAGTTTTAGCTACAATACCATTTAAAAAACTAGAGCGGTCAAGAATATTGAAATTACTGCCTTGTAAAGAAACAGACTGGTGAGGAATGCAAAGGACTGTCTTTCTTCTAAAAATTAGAAGACATTTGTTAAAGAAAATTTACTTTATAACCTGTTGAGCATGGTCAAAACTTATTATATATTCCTAAGCATCAAGAATTCTATATGGTTCTTTTTTTTCACTATATTTCCCTTATTTGTCAATAGGAAGAAGATTCTGTCACTGAGGTAACAGTGGAAGATTCTGGTGAAAGCTTGGAAGATCTCATGGCCAAGATGAAGAATATGTAGATAATGGACTGGCATATATTTTATTTCTCATGTTAAAGCCTCTTCCCTTGAAATTAAAAACAAATTTTTTAACTGATAAAACTTAGGCAACATTAATTAATGTATACTCTTAACTGAATTGTTAGTTTTTGAAAATCCTGTAACTTGCTTGTTTCTCCCCACTCCAACAAAATCATTAACTCTCCTAAAATGTATGTTTCATTCTAGTAAGAAAACGTCAAAGGATTGTAGGATATAAATCTTATTTGAAAACATAGTATTGAAATGTGTTGGCCTTTTGGAGTTGGGGAAGGACAAATCTGATCCTGTCATCTTTTTCTTTCCAATCTCTTTTCTTTTTAATCCCTTGTGTCTATTGCATGAGGATATGGACAGTAAAGCAGCGCATGATCCCTAGATATAGGGAAAAGGACAAGGCATACAGCTTACTGATTAGAGCTAGCAAACATCTCCTCATTATGTCTGGAATTGCTTTCTATAATAAAATTGCCCACTACTAACTTGACCAACAATGAATTTAAAATAGTTAATGTATGAAGTAACATCCTCTCAAATGTTTGCTGATGAAATACAAGTTGAAATGTAGTTATTGGAAAAGTCTGTAAACCTGTGCATTATATATATTCAAAGTGAAACAAAGGCAAATAAAAAGTAGCTATCTTCATGAATAGACAAAGTTGCTTTCAGGAAGTATAAATTATATTCTGCATTGACCAAGGAATAGAAATTATTGCATCTGTGGAACATATATCTGGAGTTACTATACTTCTTTACTGAAGAGCAAGGCATAAATTTAGATTAATATCTATCCAGATTACACTAATTCTTTAGGGTACTCCTGGATACTTCATTTAAATTTGATTCTCAAAGTAGTAGATGTCGGCAAGGGTTGTTCTGTATAGTGGGCATAAAAGAACAGTTCTAAATTGCCTCTGCAAAGACTTGTAGTCAGTGGAGGAGTATCATTTCCCTTGATCATGATTGCTAAACTGTAAGTTGATATAAATTAGCTTTCTCTGAAGTTGCACCTAAGTACCTTGGTTGAAATAAATTTCCAATGGTTTGGAGACTAATAAATACCATGCAGGCATAACCATTACCAGTAGGATGTTTCTATACTTATTTCCTATTTTGATTTTTACTTTGAAGATGTGAATATCTTAATTATATCTCTAGGGGAAAAATGTTGTAAAAAATAAAAAGTACATCCCTGATTTGTAAAAAAAAGTTAAAAAAAACTGAATTCAGAAAGTCTCAAGTTTCAAATGTCTTCAATACATTGTTTTGAGATGCTACGATTATACTATGAGTCTCATGTTTATAGTGAAGTCTGGAAAGCAGGAGGATAGTTTTTTTTTTAGCCTTGAAACTTATCTGTGTTGCCTTGGTGGGTCTTTTACTATCTTTAAAAAATTTGGCATATTCAACTGTAAAATAGCTTTTCTAGTATGAGAGATGTTTTGAATTTAAAACATGAAATGCAGTCTTTCAAAAATAATTTTCCTTTGGAAACTTGCACATGTAAGGTTTTATAAAATTTTACGATTTGATAAAGTATCATATCTAGAATTCACTGTCTTATCTGCTCTCAAGTTGGCATTGCATCACTGCTGGTGTCTTACACTGTACCAAATCTTACCTAATTGATCTAACTTTTTTGTCTAATATCTTTCATTAAAAACTGTTGGATTATTTTACCATAAAAAAATCTGGTAACAGACATGTTGCTATCCTAGAGTACTCTCTTGACAGTCAGCATGCCATGAAAACTTGCATAAGAAGGAAGCTGATTATGAAAAATTAATCTCATTGAATTTAGTATTACTAAATAAACTCGCAGCATTTGACCAGATTTGTAAACACTATTGATGCTAATGTGAAAGATGGAAAAGCAGTCCCCAAATTGCCTTGGAACAGAGACTCTAAATGATAGTAAAACAACATATTCAACTTTAATTCCTGTCTCATTGTTAATGGGAAGTTAGTTATGGTTCTAGTTAAATGTTGTAGAGAAAATAAGTATTATTAGTTTCTTTTCATAAAAATACTCCCTGGATACTTATACTGAGCAAAACAAAAAACAACAGCCACTTAAGAATATTTGTTAAAGGAAGCTTTGACCCCTGCATCACATTTTCTGCATATTTCCTTTTCAGTAAGGTATTGACTAATGAAAATTAAAACTAGAATAAATAAGTGCCCTACCAATTCAGATTTATAATTGAGTTGTCTGAAAGCTACCTTTTTCATTATGAAGGTACATATTAATGAGAATAAATACTCCTATTTAAGAACTTCAAATATGCAGACACAAAGATGTTCCAGCTATTTTTATCTTTTTAAGTATGCATTCTACATGAGAACATTTGGGCTGGTAGTAAAATAAGTAGTAATATCAAAATGTAGTTTATTATGTTTAAATTTAATTCTTTTGGAATACATAATTTCAAGTGATCAATATGTCCTCAACTATAGTTACTCAAGCACAAATTTTGGAGGTACAAAGAATAATATTCTTAAGGTAGTTTTTCCTTTTTTCAGGGTTCTTCCAGAGTACTGCTCTGATTAATTTCTAAAGCAGTTTTTCTAAGGTGATAAACTGAACACATTACTTGCTATGTATTAAATTACTAGTACTACTAAATAATCAAATTCTAATCTCTAACAGCTTAATTCTAAAATCAGTGTCTGGTATATTTGTGAGTTCAATTACTTTGTGTCTTTCACAGCTGCCACACCCAGAAAGGTATGTTATTGTTATAGTTTATCTTCTATTTTTCCCTCTTGGACTATTCCTGAAGGAGGAAGAAGAATGCTCATTATATACTGCCTCCTTCCTTTTTAAATAGCCACTACAGTGCTTTAGAGTTATACCACTGCCTCTCACACCTATGTGTACATGAGTCACTTTGGGATCTAGCTAAAATACAGATTGATTCACTAGGTCTGGGGAGAGGCCTGAGAGTCTGAATTTTTAATAAGCTGCCAGGTCGTGATGATAATGGTTTGTGGACCACCCAGTGAGTAGTAACTGCACCTCAGAGAACATTAACCAAAACCTTAAGCTGAGCAAACTACTGAGCAGCAAATATTGACAACATTTTGTTCACAAAAAAGTTCAACATATTTCTTTAAAAATTATGCAAAACCACCCTCTTGTAAAAACTAGATATTTCTTCAAAAATTAATGCAAAACAGCCCTCTTGTATAAACTAGAGTACGGAAAAAAGAACTTGAAATTGTACTTTTATTTTAAAACAGTGAAGTGTGATTATTAATTATATCTTTCACTTTTAATACATGTTAGGGTCTTGTAAGTATTAAATTGATGATTTCATTATATATAAATACACAAATGGTTCAAAACTATCCAAAATGTTGCAATATTTATAAAATCCATAAAAATATTTAATTTTCAGAATAAAAATGGCAAACAAATTTGAGTTTGAGGTAAATGAATAGAGAGATATAGGCCATCTAAGAAGGAAGATAAAGGAGAATGTCATGTCTATATTTTGTTAAAAGTCAAAGAATGCTAAAGAGCTTGACCTGTTACTGCAAAGACTTCAGACATTATACAGATACATATACTAGATAGTAATAAATAATATACAATGTAGACAGCACAGAAAGCAGAGGAATTGAACCAATCTGTTCAAGGGAAGGGTGGAATAATGAATTTTTAAAAATGCAGCAATCAGGGATTCTTGTGACTAATTTGTTTCACTGAAGACAACTTGAATCTTTCATGAACATTATCCCTTTAATCCTTGAAACTTTCCTTTGAGGTAGAGAATTAGGACAGACTACTGCTGAAAAGCAAGAGGCACAGCGAGGCTAAAGCAGCTCTTGAGAGCTGAAAAGAATCATGGAATTCTTTTTTTCTTTTTTGAGACAGAGTCTCGCTCTGTTGCCCAGGTTGCTCTTTGCAACCTCCACCTCCCGAGTTCAAGCGATTCTCAAACCTCAGCCTCCTGATTAGTTGGGATTATAAGGATGCGCCACCATGTCCAGCTAATTTTTTTGTTGTTGTTGTATTTTTAGTAGAGGCAGGGTTTTGCCATGTTATCCAGGCTGGTCTCGGTCTTCTGGCCTCAAGTGATTCTCCCACTTCAGCCTCCCAAAGTGCTAGGATTGCAGGCATAAGCCACCATACCTGCCCAAGATTCATGGAATTCTTGAACTTGTATTAACTGCTCTGCCAGCTCTTCTTGAACAAAGACCAATCCACTCTTCATGATTTGCTCCTCATGTCATCTTAGAATTCTAATGTGTCTACATCCTTGGATACCATATGGTAGTAAAATTATTTTAAACAAAACAGACACAATCAATTCCAACTTAATGTAGTCCAATACATCTTCATACAAATATCAGTTAAATCACACATAGTAAAATTTCTTAAACCTTTTAAAGTTTCAAATTCAAATGTTCCAAATGTTTAATGATTTTGTCTTAAGGTACATTTGCAAAGAATTCTAACTGCTGCTATTACCTTTGTCCTTGCTGAAGGAAGACATTAGGAGAATGAGCTGTTTTTAAGCTAAATGTGTCTCCACTTGATGAATGTCGTGAAGGAGCTTTTCCACCCAAGAGTGATGTTTCTGCTTCTTTTATTTCCATTGCCCTTTTGTATAATTCAGCAGCTTTTTCAAAATCTCCTTCTTCATAGCTTTGAGAGAGAGAGAGAGAGAGAGGGAGAGAGGGAGAGAGGGAGAGGGAGGGAGGGAGAGACAGAGAGAGAGAGAGAGAGAAAGAGAGAGAGAGAGATACCTCTTAAAATGAGAATATAACCTCTTACCAATTCAAAATGACCTTATGGGATACAGAAAAAAAAAGCTGTAAATATTTGCTAACTTCCCCCTTTTCCAGTGTATTCACTCAAGCAGACCAGTAAAACAATACCCAAATTCTTCTCCTTTCTACCGCTATCAGTATTTTAATGTCTCATATGGATACCATTAAAACCATGTTGTAATGGAGGCAGTGAAATTGCTAAGGAAAGTTAGGTATTCTCTGCTTCCTGAAAAAAATACAAATGAGCAAGCAAAAGTCAACATATACTTAATGGCAAATTCACTCTGAGGACAGCAAATTACCCATATTATTCCCAGAGCCAGTTGCAGTGTAAAACATCCTTCACTATTTACCATGGTAAGGACATTCCTCTGTGAAATAGATCATGCAGCCTTCCTTTCACTTCAGGATACTACTTTGGTATCTTTTGAAGTCGATCAGCAAAAAACCACCCCTCCCCACTCTAAGAAAAAAACATTCAGCAATAAATATTTTGTGCTGTTGTAAGACAAAGCTACTCCAAATAAAAGAATTAGGCTGTATAAGGAAAGTGAAAAAAATTCTTACCTAAGTACAGCTAAATTTTTTAATGTTTCTCCAACTCGAGGATGCATCCGACCCAGGCTATCTTCGTAAATCTTTAATGCTCTTTCATATAATGGCAGAGCTTCAACGTGTTTTTTCTTATTAAAAAAATAATAATGTTTACTTAAGTACACTGGGTTTCTGAAATTAATGTATTCTAGACTAAGCTAACCTACTTTGATTAGTACTTTAAAATGTTAACATCCTCCTAAAAGAGGGGAATAAGGAGAAGCAGTATAATAGAAAGTCAGATACTTAAGATTCAGCCCTGGCTTGGTAACCATTTGACCATAACCCAATACTGTAAGCACAAATCTGTTCCTTTATTGCCCAACGGGCCCCACACCTGACTCTTGCCCATCATTATCAAATGCCACAGACTTAAATACAGTATTATATAGAAGGATGTAGATTACCTCCAAAATTTTAGAAACTAAGCCTATGCTCTGAACTAAACACAGTGTTTTACACTAAGAGGAAGAGACCTTTGTATGAGTCTAACTTCAATAGTTTCTTAGGTACTAAAGGAAGCATTAGAAATAAATATCCTTAAATTGTCTTTCATTATATTTACTGTGCCATATCTAATTCATGTTTACCTATATTTTATATCATAAATTCATTCATTTATAAAACATTAAAATATGGGAACTTACCATTTGACTATAAAGAACAGCTAAGTTCACCAAGGCAGTAGCTACACTAGGGTGCTTTGGGCCAAAAGATTTCTGTCGAATTTCAACAGCCAATTCATACAAAGGTACAGCTTTGTCAAGTTTCCCCTAAAAAACAAAAGTTAAATCTAACGAAAATGTAAGGCAATAAATACTATCTTATCAGAGCTTTCTCCATAAGTAAAATTTCATATTAAAGGGTAATTTTGAAGAAAAAAAATCTCAGAAGCATTTCCTCTTAGCTTAATGGTTAAGTTTATAGATAACTGAAAATCTAAAGCTACACTATATATAAAAGCATTTTCTTTGATAATTCAGAAAACCCTTTAGAATCATCCACTATTACTCACTGTTTCTAGTGTAGTAAAAACATAACAGCTAAAGTAGATTTACTATTGCACATAATTTGGAGACTGCATCAAAATAAAAGGATCATTTCTTGCCAAATCCCTTCCAGATTTTTCTAACTACTTCATTTCAACTGAAAGTTGGGCAGAAATAGCAGCAATGTACCCTTCTTTCTAAAACATAAACTGCAGTGTCAGTATGACCAGTAAGGGTCCCACAAAGTCTAAAGACAGTCTACAAAGCTCTGTAACTATGCTAAATGAAAGCAGATTTCCCTGGAATGTTTTTTTTGTTTTTGAGAATAGCTATAAAAATTCCAAATATCACTCAGTATAGAATGCTATGGCAAACAATGGTTACATTTAATTACAGGCAAAGCCAAGAAAGAATGAAATAAAAATGTTCATTTAATCAACTACAAAGACATCTCCTGATTTCTTATGTTTATGTTTCTTTACACAGCAAACTTAATATTGGTGGAATTTTAGAGCTTCTGAAATGTAAAACAGGCTTGGATTAGAATGCTAATAAATGCATTTGCACTTGGAATGTTTTTAACAAAAGCGAACCAGCACCTTAATTTACTAGTATATTATTTCAGAAAAGGAATCAATGTAACCAGCTAAGCATGAAATAATTATTTTTAGATGTTCTGGTCAGTTACTTGTTAAAAGTTAAATCATATTTTTAAAGCTCATATAAACAAATCTATCCATCATAAAGATAAATTATTTCGCTGATAGTAGTTGTGGCTTAACTGATGTGTTATAAAACATGTAAGAATGTCAAGGATTACTTACCATTTTCTTATACAAGATGGCAAGATGCTTCACCGTATATGCCAAAGAAGGGTGATCAGGAGCTAATGCACGTCTCCGAATATCTAAAGCTCTTTCATAAAGTTCTTCTGCTTTATCATACTGCTTCTTTTCATTGCATAGAGCTGCCAGATTATTCAAAGACTGAGCACAGTCAGGGTGATCTGGTCCTAGAACTCGCTCCCTCATTTCTAAGGAACGCTTCAGAAACTGGTCAGCTGTTCTGTGAACACAATCCCAAAACGGCTTAAACTATCTATTCTCTAGAATAGATATTATTCTATTAATAATAATTCTATTAATATTATTAATAATTAATGTATAATAAAATAGATATTATTCTATTAATAATTATATTAATTAGGGGTCAGAAAACCGACCCCTAATTAAGTGGAGAACTCAATCATTTTTATTCTCAGATTCAAGTATAATGAGAGATTCAACTCAAAATCTAACTTTCCCCCTTTCCCACCCCCATCCCTTCCTGTCCTTTTCCTGATAATCTGAGAGCCTAAAATATGTGGATGATTGCCTCTTTTCTCCACTTCTGAAAGACAAACTGATAGATATTTTCCAAAACAAACTTTTTATACTTTAAAAATTATTAGACCCAGGTCAAATATAAGATTTTGGTGTTCACTCTTCCTCCCTTTGGAGTTAGTACTAAATAATTTTTCTTTCTGTGTGTGTGTGTGTGTGTGTGTGTGTGTGTGTAACCTTGAACTCCCAGGCTCAAATGATCCTCCCACCTTAGCCTCTCAAGTAGCTGGGACTACAGGTGTGTATCATCATGTCTGGCTAATTTATTAATTTTTTTGTAGAGTCAGGGTCTATGTTGCCCTGGCTGGTCTCAAAGTCCTGGCCTCAAGTGATCCTCATGCCCAGCCAGTAACTAAATAATTTTTAGCAAAAGAATAAATCATTATTTTTTACATAAGGTTCTGTAAGGGAACTAAAGATTTATTACACTTTTCTGACATCCAAAGTTTCAAATTTGTTATATTTTTCTGATATCTGAAGAAGTTCAAAAATACTTCTTTTTCATAACATAGAAATATAAAAGTCATTTTGAATATTTTAGCCCAAATAAACTGACAAATAAAACTAGAAACCATCTACATTATTTATTTTCCATTAGTCCCAAGTTGCTTCTCCTGTGAGGTCTCATGTACAATATCCACACAAACTCACTTTTCATAAATACATAAAATGCACCAGGGAAACTACAGAATAAGTTTTTAGTTAAGACACAACGTGAAAAGAAACAGCAGAGAAAATGGCACGGTCTTCAGGTATGTGTATAGTCATTACGTAACATACATACATGAAATTTGGCATGGTTTTTATCAATTTGTTTCTAGCTTTAGACTTGATAAAAATGTAAAACAGCATTGCATCAAAGAGAAAATGGTTAATTATTTTTATTATTAACCACATAGTACTCACTCCAGGTTATTCTGAAGATAGTAGAGAACACCCAGTTCATTGAGGGTCCGAGCATTATCAGGTGTGTCCTTACCTAATGTAAGCTCTTCTAACTGTAGAGCCCGTCTACGCAAAAGGGCAAATCCATACTGCAGCGAACATGAAAAATGAAAAACAATTACTAAGTAGGTGCAGTCCTTGATTTTGAAACAATATAAGAAAAAATCTTCCTTTTTTCCCATTTAATCTAGATAACGATTATTTTAAGTTTCACACTAAATTAACTTAATGATTATTCAAACACAAATATTTCCACACAGCAACACATTCTAAAATTCATTAAAAACTACTTCATGAAAATGATTATATTTTAGAAATTAAACTATATCTCAAAGTGCTTCAATAAATATTAGAAAATAATTAATTTGCAGATATTTATCAACCCCATAGGTAAACACATAAACATCAGCTCCATAAAAATGCATACAGCATTTTAAGGAAATATGTTACAGTTAGACTTTATCAGCAACTTAAAAAAATGAAAATAACTTTTATTGTGTGTTTAAGGGGGAGGTGTTCTTCACTTTTGAACATAACACAAAATGTTAACTCAATTTCTTTTATTCTTTTTCCCAACCCTTTAAAGAACTGAGGTAGCTTTAAATTCCATCTTTCAAAGCCTAATCTTCACATGAACTTCAGGGTTCCACTTTTTTAAAGTCTAAGTTGTACTTCTTAGTACTATGATATTTTAACACATAAATAAAAAAGAAAATGTTAACCAGTTCTTTTCTAAAGAACTAGATGATTTTAAAATCTAAAGCTCTTAAACATGTGGGGTGTATGCATTTATGATGCTCGTTTCCTCTTATGTTCAAAACACAACACAAAAGAAATCTTACCAAGTTGCCTTTTTTCTTTATAGCTTTCTGACGAATTTTAAAGGATTTTTTCCTAAAATGATCGGCTTGTTCGTATCTTAAAAAAAATTACAGTAAGTCAAACAAAAGAAACATATTCAAAGTATACTTCAGTGAAATGAAAGTACTCTTTTCACAGTGTAAAGTCTTTTTGGGCTATTAAATACAGCATTTTTCTAGAAACAGTCATATGACATTACAAATCTCTAAGAAACCCTTCATAAAACAAAATATGACAAAACACTAAGATACCTTAGTCTATTATGAATGTTTTACTGATAAAAAGTTCTGTTCAATTAAAAAAAATCTGATAGCTGGGCGGTGGCTCACACCTGTAATCCCAGCACTTTGGAAGAACGAGATGGGCAGATCATCTGAGGTTAGGAGTTCTCGACCAGCCTGGCCAATATAGTGAAACCCTATTTCCACTAAAAAAAAAAAATATATATATATACACACACACACACACACACACACACACACACACACACACACACACTAGCTAGGCATGGTGGCAGGTGTCTGTAGTCCCAGCTACTTAGAAGGCTGAAGCAGGAGAATCGCTTGAACCTGGGAGGCAGAGGTTGCAGTGAGCTGAGATTGCACCACTGCACTCCAGCTTGGGTAACAAAAGTAAAACTCCATCTAAAAAAAAAAAAAAAGTCTAGTTCTCTAAGTAGCTGACATTTTAATTATCTTTAATTTAACTCATCCTGAGTCTCTAAAGGGCAATCTAACTAAATGAAAATCCAAAATTTTTGTTTGCTATGGCATACTAATAGTTTTTAACCAACAACTTTTTCTGCATAGGCTAATTTCTGGTCAAGTATAAATGTGAAATTCACACAAAATTTGTATGAAACAATACTTCTAGAAGTTAAAACAAAAAAATCCAATATGTGTCACTTATGACAGAACAAATGAAATAATTTCTAAAAGAGGAAGAGATGCTATTCAGTGGGACCTGATAGATAAGAAAGACTTTTTATTATGTCAGAGATAGGCAAGCTTGTTCTAGAAAGGGCTAGTTAACATTTTAGGCTTTGTGGGTCATATGGTTTCTGTTCCAAGTAAGGAACTCTGCCACTGAAGCACAGAAACAACCACAGACAATATATACATGAAAAAAAATTTTGCAGAGATGAGGTCCTTCTGGACTGAAAGCCAAAAAAAGAAAGAAAAAAAAAAAGAAAAAAAATGTGACTGTGTTTCCTTTAAACCTTATTTACAAAATCGGATGTGGCCTATGGGCAATGGTTTGCTGTCCCTGTAAAGGTTGAGCATCCCTAATCTGAAAAACCAAATTCTGAAATGCTTCAAAATCAGCAGCCTTTTGAGTGCTGTCATGATGCCACCGGCAGAAAAGTCTGCACCTGACCTCAGGTGACAGGTCAAGTCAAGCCACAAAACAAGTCGAAACTGTGTTTTATGCACAAATTAAAACTAGTACATAAAACTACTTTCAGTCTATCTGTATAAGGTGTATATGAAACAGCAATAAATCTCATGTTTAGGCTTGGGTTCCATCTCCAAGACATCTCATTATATGTATTCAAATCTTCTGAAATCTGAACAAATCAGAAATCCTGAACACTTCTGGTTCTACATTTGGATAAAGAATACTAAACCTGTATTAGTAAAGCACTCACAGTTAGTCAGTAAATGAGCCAGGATTCAAACCCAAGACTACATGACTCGAAAGTCCATGTTCTATCCTTCATGCATCTTCAAACAGAGATGAATCTTATAGTTCTAATTTTCTCTGTTTACCACATGAAGACTAGGCATAGAGCAAGGAAAAGCACACAGTGATAAAACAAAGCCTACTCCATAAGTACATTAAAACTGTAACTTCCTTTCATAGAATCAGGTATTTACCGATCTAAAAAATCTTACTTATTTTGTTTCTGGTACAAAGTTGCAAGTGCCTCAAGTTCACGAGCAGTGTATGGATGGTCTGCACCGTAAGCATTTTCCGAGATTTCCAACGCCTGCTTATACAGTTGTTCCGCATTGCCAAACTTCTTCCACTGCACGTATACACTGGCTAGTTGGTGGAGAGACTGGGCTACTCTTGGGTGATCTGGATCTAAGGCTGTTTCTCGAATTTCTAAAGACCTCTGCAAAGGTACTACAGCCTTGGGGGAAAAAGGGCGAAAGGCCAATTAAAGTGAGTGAAATGCTGTAAGAGCTGTCGTCTGATTAAATATTAAAGATTCTAGCACAACAAATGAAAACTACATTAACATCTTGGAAAAAGAGAAGAGTGAACACAAAAAGCCCACCTGTCTCTGGCTTGCCATTGATGTGCTGAGCTTACCTGACTGAGAAGGCCTAGATCCTTGAGAAATCGCCCCAAGGTTTCATAAAGATCAGCTAAGCAACTCATGTTCTCCTCGCCTTCGCAGTTTTTCTCATACTGCTTTAATGAATCAAAGTATTCTGTTGCCATCGCACTTTTGTCTTTGCCAACAAACTGCCAATAACTCAGCAACTCAGCAAAGTGTCCCCTGTTTCAACAAATACCAGTACTTTAATGAAAAACATGCTTTAAAGTCCACTACAGAATGAAAATTCCAGAATTAATACGAATTACTGACAATTTATTAGTAGGCAAGTACTGTGTAGTGAGGTAAGACTCAGACCACTATCTGAGTTTCACCACTATCCTAGCTGTGTGATCTTGAGCAGGTTGTCTGACCTCTTAGACCTCGTCATCATCATCTGCAGAAATGGGGACACTACCTGCCTCGGTTGGTACTGTAGGGGATCATGGCACACAGTAAGTACTCCACAGTGTTGGCTGTTATCCTTAATACCATCATGGCTACTCACCAACGGTAATCTATCTGAATTCTTTTTACACATTTCACAATACGTAGTCAACTGCTGAGTTCACTTTCAAAATTGTTTAAAGTGTGGAAATTCAAAGAGAAGAAACTAATGAAAAATAAACCACCATAGAGTATCTACTTTGCATTTTCACCAAGAAATTGAGGACAAAAGTAAGCTTATTCATCTGTAGGCGATTTTAAGATGTATGGGAGAGCTGGTAAACTAAAAAACAAATCTGATTTCAAAGGAATAGTAAAAAATTGGAATGGAGATCAGAAATAATTTAAGAGATGCAACAAATAAATTTGAGAGTTCATGTAGGAGCAAAATAAATTATGTACATATAACAAATATTTAAATTGGCTGGGCGTGGTGGCTCATGCCTGTAATCTCAGCACTTTGGGA
>NW_022436944.1:33601042-33601338 GCF_009761245.1 Sapajus apella | reverse complement strand
GAGGCAGGAGAATTGCTTAAACCAGGGAGTTGGAGGTTGCAGTGAGCCAAATGCACCACTGCATTCTAGCCTGGGCAACAACAGCAACATTCTGATTAAAAAAAAAAAAAAAAAAAAGGGTCTAAATTTCTAAGTAAGGCGGAAAAAAAAAACCAACCCTCATGAAGCTTAGTAGGTAGACAGTTCGCTCATAAAAAGGTAGTTCTGCCGGCCGGGTGCGGTGGCTCAAGCCTGTAATCCCAGCACTTCGGGAGGCCGAGGCGGGTGGATCACGAGGTCAAGAGATCGAGACCATC
>NW_022436944.1:33573930-33600942 GCF_009761245.1 Sapajus apella | reverse complement strand
AAACAAACAAAAACAAATAAATTCAACACCAGACAGATTCTATTTGGAGCCCAGAGTCTGGTTTGAAGGCTACACTTTTAGATATCTGAAGGCCGAAAGAAGCAGACATAATAAACCACTCTTCTGGGTGGTTTAGATTTAGACCTGCTTAAATGTAAGCATAAGATATGAAGTTGAACCAAAATCATTCCAGCTCTGATTTCATAAAGCAGCAGTACTCTACGTTTTTCTCCTGGAAAAAGTAGATCTAATAGAGATCTGTAAATTCTCTGAAGATTTCTCCTACACTGTATGTATTTCAGAAAACTGGACTAATTTTTAAATTAAAAATGCTACTTTTTCTTTGTTAAGTGGAACATCTTTAAATCTTTCTCGGGAAAGATGTTCTATAATGTTTCTTACCTTTTATAAAGGTTTTGAGACACAAAGAGATTAAGAAGGCAATCATGCAGCTTCTGTTTACTTCCCTGCTGCTGAAAAAGCCACGGGAGTTCATCTGCACTTCTCCAAGTCACTCTGTCCTGACTATCAGAAGAGAGGAGACAATATTCAACATCTTCCTACAAACAGACTGCCTCAAAAAGGCTTCAGACAAATGTTGAAAGAAGAAAATTATATTTAATATGTATCTCTGACTCTTTAAGTATAATTTAATACTAAAAAAGTTAGGTCAAAATCTGAGACTTTACCAATCTATGAAAATAAATTCACTGATAGGCAGAACCATCGACCAAACTCTAAAAGTATTTTCCTAAAACTGAACTATTTAAGAAAACTCTCAATGGACCCATATACACACGTATAGATACAAGGACACAAACTATGGGAATAAAATAAAAATAATAAAGTGATCCTACATTGATTTTACTTCTTTAAACGTTTAACATTAAACGTTAAAAGACAAAATCATCTTTTTCTCTTTTGATATTAACAGAATACGCAGAGGATTTAATCTTTTTTGTAATAATTAAATTTTTATACTTTAAGTTGTAAGCTAAGAAAGAGAAATAAGGACACAAAGGAAGAGTATGTCGCAGAAGTTACAGAAAAACAGTAGGAACATTTACAATACCTTAGCTGCAAAGTGAAATAATTGATTAGCTTTTGCCTGTAAGAAGGAGCAACAGTAGGGCCTTCCAGATACTCCAGTCTCACTGTTTCCCAAGCCTAGGGAGAAAAAGAGGAAATACTGAGCTCTGTTTTATGTAAGTCACTGTACATCTAACAAGAGATTTGTAAAAAAGAATTTGTAATTATATCTATTTGATAGCTCTATAATAGAAATGTCACTTAAATGTTTTTAAATTTAGGACATATTTATTTGATAAACTATTATTAGATTAAGAATTCCTGTACCAATATTTACAAGCTCAAAATATAATTCAATTCAAACTTTAGTTAATACATTAAAAATATCACAACTATGGGATGAAAAGTTACTAAAAAAAATAAATTACATTTAAACAATACACAATAAAGAAAGGAAAAAGATAAGGCTGTGAAATTGCAAAGATTTCACATCAACAGATATGATACAGCATACTCAAATGAAAGACTTCATTTGCAATTGTATACATATATAAATCAACCATGGCATTGCAGATGACAGGAATTACATTAGCCAAAACTTCCTAAAGATATACTCCTATGTGCTAAACATCTTTCTAGTACCTCACCAGGATCAAGAACCACCTCAATTAATTCTCTTCACAATCCCTTTGGTAAACTGGCAAAGTCTGTCCAGGGCTTAGAATTTGCCCAAGTTTATATAGGTATTAATCCATGAAAAGGAGGCTGACTGGCTTACAGAGTCTAAACTCCTAATGCATGTGCACATAACAATGTTTTGGTCAAAACAAACTACATATATTATGATGATCCTATAAAATTATAATGAAGCTGCCCTATACAGGCATACTATTTTAAAACTTTTATACCTAATTTTAACCGTACCTTTTCTGTGTTTAGATACACAAACACTGTACAGTAACATGCTGTACAGTTTTACAGCCTAGGAGCAATAGGCCATACCATATAGCCTACATATGTGTTAGGTTGTGCCATCTAGATTTGTGTATGTACACTCCACGATGTTCACACAATGATAAAATCACCTAATGATGTGTTTCTCAGAACATACTCCCATTGTTAAGAATTGCATGACTGTATGGTAATACCAGCATTTCAATGAAATACAGCTGAAAAAAAACATTTTTTCTGTTCAGGAAACAAACTACCTTTAAGAAACTTTTTTTGATCTTTTGTGTCTGAGAGTTTTTAATTTTTAAAATTGTACTGTGGTAAGAACACTTAATATGAGATCTACCTGCTTAATAAATTTTCAAGTGGGTATCACAGTATTGCTAACTACAGGGATAATGTTGTATAGCAGATCTCTATAATTTATTCATCTGGCAGAAACAATCTTGCTACTGCACTCCAGGCTGGGTGACAGAAGAGACCCTGTTAAATAAATAAATAAATAAATGCGTGCCTAAAATAACATTACCTGCAGATGTTGAAACCTGAGCAAGCCACAACCATAAGTCAACAAACGCATTTTGTGTAAACTGTGAATCAGGGAGGTCAAGAAAGTCCAGGACATCTCAGGATAGAGTTCCATCAATTCTGATTCACTCACACCATTGTGACTAACACTGACAAGGCACAGAATCTAGGTAGAAAAACAATTAACAGTAATCATAAAGCACCTCTATAAGTAACTAATAGCCATTAAAATTTCCATAATTCTTTTAAGCCAATTTTTAAACAAAACTTTTAATTCAAATGATTTAATAAATCAAGAAAGAGATTTTTTAAAACTCACTGTCCCAAAGGCATCAATCAAGAATAAGATAGTGTATATATAAAATCTAGCACACCAAAGATAACACGCACGTGGAAAAAAGTGTACTGAAAATTAAAACTGCATAAAATATATTATTACAATTAATGGCAGAATTCCAATTCCAGGAAGACAGTGGAAGAAAATAGTCCGCCTATTACAAACATCTATGAATATCAGACACATTTCTAAAAGAGCCTGGAAAAAAAGAAAGGGAAATCCTCCAACTGCCCAAAATGAATAAGAAATTGAAATTGGAGTGCTGAGGGTTGGAACTACTGTCTATGGGGGCAGCAGAGCTAGAGAACAGCAGCAGCCCCCTAGGAACTTACGGGCTTAGGTTTTCACAGCCACCATGGGATGGAAGGTGAGCCCTTAAGCTGTGTGAGGAAAGGAGTTGGAACTAGATTTCTTGTCAATACCAGGACCTTTGAAGGGCTCTGAAGGACCTTCATCCTCAGTGAAGGGGTGCATGAGAAAAACATTAGCTCACAGACATGGAGAGAATACAAAGAAGCTCGTGGGCTTGGAGTGGGCTGAGAAGTCCAAACCCTGGGAACCACCAAACTGAAAAGTTAACATAAAAATAGATCCAGGTTCAAACTATGAGGTTGCTAGATATACATTTTCAAAAACCAAAACTGAATATATCAACAAAAAACTAAAATGTTATTTTAATTACAAAGCACTTAAATCTAAAAATATAAATGGAAAATTAGACAAGGCAATTGTGAAGAATAATCATAAAAGGAGATTTGCCCAAGTAACTATCCTAAAGCTCACTTTAAAGTTCTAACAACTAAGACAGTGTGATATTGGCAAAGAATAGGCAAAATCAGAACAGGAGAGGCTAGAAACAAACTCACATTTATCTGTGAGCTTGATATTTGTCAGGTGGCACTGCAAATGAGCAGAAGAGATGTATTATTTAGTAAAAAGAACAATTATCCATATGACAGAGGATTAAAAAGTAGATTCCTTCCTCACAAAATAAACAAAAAGATAGTAATGAGACTTAAGGACTTCATACATGAAGAACAAAACTGTAAAACTTTTTGAAGAAAATTATTTGTGTGTGTGTATACACACATGCATATATATATATATATATATGAAATAAAGCTTGGTGTAATGAATGACAATGACACTATAAAGTTGAAAGACAAGAAGAAAACAGGAAAAATACATTGATTTGCAAATTTTATAATAAAGGAGTTGTTTTCAGTATGCAGTTATTGAAAACGCCTACAGATCAATAAGGAAAACGACCCAATTAAAAAATGGGTAAAGACTTGAACGAGCAATTCAGAAAAAAAAGAAAACAAGGATAGTCAATAACATCAAAAGATGACAAATCTCAATGATAATCAGGAAAACACAAATTTCCACAAGCATACTACGGTTATCAACATTCCTGCATATGCCTGAAACACATTTAAGCACAAATTTTAAAAGATTTATTTACCTGAAGTCATACACACACAAAGCAAACTAACATTCCTTCTTATAAGTGTATTACATTTTACCTGCTTCATTAGTTCTTTATCCACATCATTTGCCATGGACTCCTGGATGGAGTGCAGAATAAGCCTATACAATGAAACAGTATCTTGACACTGGAAACATTGATGAAGGATTTTATCTAAATTGCCTGCTCTCCCAGCACTGTCGGAATTGAGAAGAGATATAATTTCTTACAGACTGCCAACATCTGTGAAAATTTTGAGGTAGAGTAAAAGCAATGTGAACTCTATTTTTTGTATTGCAACCAATAACAAATTCAATAAAACATGATACAGGAAAGTGGTAGTGTTACGGGGCTGCTAAAGTCATTGGGTTTATTTTGCTATATATCATTTAATTCAGTGCAATAAACATATGCTGAAACCTACTATTTGTCAAGCAATTACTATGCATTATGGAACATAAAAATGAGTCAGACATGGTTCTTATCATCCAGAAGCATGCCACCTACATACAGGAAGAAGGGAAATGATGATAAGTATTGTTAGTTAGCCATGCAAATTAAATTTGTGTGGAGCCAGAATTTTGAAAACATAAGGCTAAACTAAAGAAAATCATTAAGTAGGAGGGTTTGCTTTAAAATATTACACAATATTTACCAGTTTTAAAAAATAATATGAAGATGTACAGAGAGAAAAAATAAAGGGCTCATGATCCCTTTAAAATAGATACTTTGAATGAACATTATTAAAAGTATGAAAAATGACTCACACTCTTGAATCATGCTCATTGTATCACTGACGTTCACAGAGGACAGATGTGTTATCACAACTAAGTGGAAAGGATGGTGGAAATACCACGGCCAGGCTGCTGGGCACAGTGGCTCACATGCTGTAATCCCAGCACTTTGGGAGGCCAAGCAGGCAGATTGCTTGAGCCCAGGAGTTCAAGACCAGCCTGGTGATCATGGCAAAACCCCACCTCTACTAAAAATACAAAAATTAGCCAGGCATGATGGTGAGCTCCTGCAGTCACAGCTACTCAAGAGGCTGAGGTGGGAGGACCACTTGAGTCTGGGAGGCAGAAGTTACAGTGAGCTGAGATCGAACCACCGTGCTCCAGGCTGGGCAACAGAGAGTGAGACACTGTCTGAAAAACAAAAACTAAGATGAAATATCGTGGGCAATGTAAAGTTTCAGAAGAATTTTTTATTTCAGATTTGGTGCTCAAGATGAGAACGTGGAATTAAGAGACAAGAAGTACTAGATTCGGTGTCTGGAAATACATGTGCTAGAATTGCCACTGATTGCAATGAAAAACAAAAAACGTATTAATTTTTTTTTTAAACCTCAGATTGAGAAAAGACAAAGTAGAGTGATGTTATACTGAAGAAGAAATAAAAGTAGTAAAACATTCTAATAGTTGAGAATAGAGTAGGGTAAAGCTATACCAAGGAAATAAAAGTAGTGACACTCTAATGCTTATCTAAAGGCAGATTACTAATGGATATCTAAAATAGAACTATTTTATAATAAAAAGTTTATCAGGATTTAAAAAAAGAGATAATTAAAAATTCCTACCTACATATCTACATCCTAATATTCAAGGACACTTGAAATAATATTCTAACCCTTAGTTGCTTCCTTCAGTTTCCCAAAGCTAGGGCCCACAAATGAAGGCGAGGGCGGCTTTCTCTTGCACCGTCCAATATGGAACAGGTTAGTGTGAAGAAAATTAGACAATTTTATCAAGTTCCGACAATCATAGGCTACTCAATCTTCACTGATAAGTCATGTTCTCACAAATGTTAGTATCACTATTTAAACGGAATCAGAGTGGCTCAAGAGATTGGTGTAGTTGATCAGTTCTCAATTTTGCAGGGTGAGAAAGGGTCTGCAGCAAGCACAAAACATGCAGATCATGTAAAACAACCACCACTTACCGTGCGATCATTTTGCCGAAAAGGGTGACATAAAGGGCATTGCAGGTTGTAGCAGAACGACAGTGTCGTTCTAGCTGCTTCTCCTGCACCAGTTTACCAAGAAAAACAAAACAGAAATACAAAAACTGGAATTAAGCGGTCTTTACCACCCAGCCATCAACAAATACCCCAGGAGAAATAACACCGTTGCTGCCATCAGTGACATCACACTGTGTAGTGGTGGGTCCCGGGCTGTGGTCAGCCTTCCAACTGCAGACCACAGATGTGGCCAGTAGGAAAATGCTTTTTTGCTTTTAAAATACCTACTTAATATTACATAGTAAAGTAAACCTTAAGATGAAAATCTTTTTATTGCTTCTTCTCTACCTGTCATTAGTCTAAGAGGGAATACATTTACTAAAGTGATTACTAAACTCCAATTTTCCTTATGACAGATCCCCTATACTGAATTTTAAGTCTTATATAAGATGTCTCACAGGAAAGATAAGAGAGAGTAAAAGATTGCATCAAAATTAAAAATACACACCTGCTCTTTACTCAATTTGATGTCTACAGAGTGGCATTCTGCAATTATAATAGATTTTGCATCTTTTGGACTTAAGGGATCGAGATGAAGTGTAGGCCACAACCTTTTATTTAAAGAAAAGAAAAATGAAATTTAATAATACAGCAAGAACTGTAATTACCCACAATTTAAAATCCACCACAAAAATTAATTTTTATACTGCTTTTGTAAAATAAGTAAAACTAATGTCTGTTAATCATATTAAGTAATTAATATAGCTAACTCATTCTAACGTGTATCATTACTTTCAGCAATGAATCACAATAAAGAGTGTTATAAACAGTGTATACATTAGATAATTACATGGTAAAACATTTCTAGTTCTATGTTCCATACTATCAGCAAAACTGGCTTAAGTACCTATGAGCAGTGGCACCAGATGCAATTATTGTCCACAAGTACTTATAAGGCAATTAAAATTTAACTATTACAGCACACATTCTCAATGTGGAAGTGAAAACTACACTTGTGGGAAGTGAAAAAAACTTACTTTTTATGTCTAAAGTACACATAGACACATATATCTATATACATAAACTGATATAAAATATGTGTGTGGTATTAAAATTTCTTGGGGGAGGCAATTACAAACAAACTGTCTACAAAGGCTCCTTATGGAAGCAAAAACAGGTTGAGAAACACTGTTCCATGGGATCCAATTGCTCTATTACTTTTGTTGTTTGCTTTTGAGACGGAGTCTTGCACTGCTGCCCAGGCTGGTACACAGTGGCTCGATCTCAGCTCACTGCAACCTCTGCCTCCCAGGTTCAAGTGATTCTCCTGCCTCAGCCTCCCAAGAAGCTAGGATTACAGGTGCCTGCCACCACACCTGACTAATTTTTTGTATTATTAATAGAGACAGGGTTTCACTGTTGGCCAGGTTGGTCTCGAACTCCTGACCTCATGATCTGCCCGCCTTGGCCTCCCAAACTGCTGGGATTACAGGTGTAAGTCACCGCACAGGGCTGTTTGTTTTTCAAGACAGAGTTTCACTCTTGTGGCCCAGGCTGGAGTACAATGGTGTGATCTCGGCTCACTGCAACCTCCACCTCCTGGGTTCAAGCGATCCTCCTACCTCAGCCTCCTGAGTAGATGAGATTACAAGCGCCTGCCACCATGCCTGGCTAATTTTTGTATTTTCAGTAGAGACGGGGTTTCACCATGTTGGCCAACTTGGTCTCGAACTCCTGACCTCAGGTGATCCACCCGCCCCAACCTCCCTAAGTGCTGGGATTACAGGCATAAGTCACGGTGCCAGGCCACTCTACTACTTTTTTAAGGGCCATTAAAATAAGCTTGTACTTCAAAATAACAAGTGTCTATTATTCCCAGCCCAGCCCCTTCTCTATTTTCCTCATCTATAAATTCAACTGCCTGTTAGATATTGTTACGTGAAGCTACTCAAGCTAACCATGACTAAACACTAAACTCATCACCTTTTCCCCACAACCTGCCTGTCCTTTGTGTTTCCTATTTCAGTTCATGAAACTACATTAATTAAACTCCAGAATCATACTGGCTCTTTCTTTTTTCCTCACATCCCAGATCTACCTAACCTTTCACCAAAACCTTTTTTTTTTTTTTTTTTTTGGGAAAGGGGGTCCTTTTGTCACCTAGCCTGGAGTGCAGTGGCACAATCTCGGCTCACTGCAACCTCCACCTCCCAGGTTCAAGTGATTCTCCTGCCTCAGCTTCCCGAGTAGCTGGGATTAAAGGCATGTGCCACCATGACCAACTAATTTTTGTATTTTTTGTAGAAATGGGGTTTCACCATGTTGGCCAGGCTGGTCTCAAACTGCCGGCCTCAAGTGATCTGCCTGCCTTGGCCTCCCAAAGTGCTGAGATTATAGGCTCACACCACCGCACCCAATCCTATAGATTGTATTTTTTTCATAAATTCACTGACTTCTCCCCATCCTCACTGCAACTTACATAAAAAGCATGAAAACCATAAATGCATATTAAAAACCTTTCCTTGTTTGTACTTAAAACATTTCATGTAATCTGAAAGAACTAAAGTTGGCATCATACCTCCATGCTGGAGGGCATGTTTCTACATTCACAGAAACAATTACTCTTACATTCACTGGCAGTGGATCTATCAGCCATTTCATGTGTTTTTCAACTTGCTTAAAAATATAAAGACAAAATTCAATCTATTAATCAAAATATTTCAAAACAATAGAAATTCTCATTAAGTTTATCTAATTAAGGACAAAAATCTTATTTTGGGGTGATTTATTTTAGAATTTTAAAAGAACAAGTAGCAAAACATCACCAATTTGAACTCTGGACATGTAAGGAAGTGTGAAGGCCCTAAAAATATGTCAAAACAAACAGAATTTGCTAATTGTGTAAATTCGGTTGGTTTTTCTCAATAAGATATTAGTGTCTGTGGGCTTACAGTATATTTTTAAAATCCATGTTTCCTCCCTAGAAATGAAGCAGAAATGTAAAAAATAACATCATATTTTCTTCTCACAAACATATAATTTATATGCCTGTTCTAGCCATTACTGAATTCTCATCTTTTTCTGAGTGTATCCATAGGTAACAAATGGAAAACGGTACCTGAACTTGATCTATAGAATCAATAATGATGATGATGCTGCCTTGATGACGAGCAGAGAGTTTTTCCAGCCAATGTGGAAATTCTTCCAGAAGCTTAGCAGGATCCAGTGTCAGAGCAGAAACTGACCAAGAGTGCTGCATCAACTACAAGGTAAGAACGTACACAAACTGAAGTCGTTACACTTTATCCGAGCTGGGGGAGATATTTCTATTCCCACTTCTTTATAAACCAAAATCAAGTCACCAAGAGGACCTGATTGTATCGAATATTATTTTTAACCGTATACAAAATCAAAGCAGGTGGATAATATTGAAAACTGGTTTACCAGTAGGTACTTACTAGTCTCAACAATTTCTGAATCTAAATAAAATTCTGTAATTCCAAAAGATGGCATACTCTACCTTTAGAGTTAGTCGTTTAATAATTAAGGAGGACTCTGAGCTGGTTGACATGGGCCTTCCCACAAAATGGGAAAGAATCAGTGTGCTGGGGGAATTCTTCTGTTGTAACTGAATCCTGAAAGACAAAGAAAGAACTTTTATAAAACTGATAAAGCTACCTGACTGTCAATAAAAAAAGAATTCACAATGCAGCAAACATCAAATATTGCCTAACTGAGCAATCAGATGGTCAGTTACTTTTAAATAAATATGGAGATTTCTGTTTTTATTCCACTTTTAAATCATCCTCAATAATCTTTTAAAAAATTGTAGATTCACTTTAATTACAAATTGATGTTAATTAACATAAACCAAAGTACTTTACAAATGAGGGTAAGGTATGAGTAAAATAAGCATTAACTTTTAACTAAAAATTCCTATTAGAGGAAAATTTGTTAGGTACAAAAATATTATTTCCAAACGTAACTTTAAATAAAAGGGTAATAAAAAGGAAACAACTACATATGCTAACTCATCAATGTAAATAATTACGAATGAAAGAAAATATTTTTACTGCTTGTTTTTAAATAACGAAATAATACAGTTTATTAGCTTATATGAAACCTAGTCCATAATTCAAGGAACTAGACTGCATTCATGGTAAAGGTTATCCTTAATTTTAATATTCTGTAGAACGTATTTCACTCTAATCTGTTTTTGTCTTGTTTCAAATATTTAAAATCTTAATGAAACTTTTAAATAAAGCCAGTAATTAAAAATAAAGGCATATTACTCTATAATCCACCTAATAACATGTCACATGTTATATGACACGTTATATCACATATGATCACTTCCTTACATAGCACTCTCATATGTCTTACCTATGATCTATATACATAATCATGAATGCTCATGCTTCCTATTCCTTTCTCATTCTATGTCTTCTCTCTGACATTGAAATTCTACGAATTTCAGGGCATGAACTATTGTTTTACTCCTTTGAGCTTTTTTAATGTTTTATGTAGGCCACACAGGAAAGCAGGCATGCAATACATTTTGTTGAATAGACTCAGTAATTCAAACAATGACAACAACAATTTAATTGCACTGCATCATACCACTTTGATAAAAGAAGAGACTTTCCAGAACCTGGTCCTCCAGACACCAGAAGAGGTGGAATTGGGGCTGGTGCTGCCACTAGATCATTAAGGCGTTGGTAATACTAGAAAAAAAAAAAAGAATTTAAATTGTAAGGAAGCACATGCCTCTGAGACTACTGAAGAGTCAACTTCCGATTATTCTCTGAAAACACTGGAGAAAAGCTTCATGAGAAAATGACATTTACTTTCAGTTGACAGCACTCTCATAATTGCCTATTTTTATGGTGGCAAAAACATGGCTAAACTAGTAAACTAAGAATGGGCTCCAATTTCCTCTACACATAGTATTGCTGTAAATTAATGGGTAAAGGACAACATTTCAGGTCCCTGTGTGGTTTTGCAACACTCAAATGTTTGTAGAATGTTGCAGGGAGCTCACTGTAGCCCCCAAACCACAAAATGTATCGCAGAAGACCTTGAAGGTACTGGTAGGTGACCTAGATCTCATGGTCAGGCAACAAACACCTGTCCTGGGAATCACCTCAGTTTCTGGGGGTTGCTGAGAAAAGGTCCAAATAAGAGCAGTTTTCATCTGGGGACTTGAAGTCTCTCAACCCGCCCAAGAGAATCAGGTTAGCTTAGGCTGCCTGAGATATTTCTGAAACTAAGTGAGTTCTGTGTAAAGTCCAAGAACTCATATTTCCCAAGCTTTCCCCAGAAACTCAAAACTGGTTCAAAGCTGAAAAGGATATACTCATAAACCAAAATATCTTAGTATTTATTAAGGAGTTTCCAAAGTTATCTTGAGAGGTGAGTTTTTCTTAAGTGTACCAACTGTCTAAATGACAGCTGATGAGGAATTTTAAAAAGTATATAGCAAGTAGTTTGCAGCCAGCTTTAGGCCAGCTGTAGAGTAGCACAATTCTCCAGCAACTATAATAAATTACTTGGTATAGTTTTACCATCAATTTTTCTACTTATTTAATTAACAAGCAGAAAATTTATATCTCTAAAGAATATATTCCCCAGGAACTCAAATAATTTGGATAGAAATGATACTCCTGAAGGAGCAAAGAAAGTATTAATTTACTACCTCGTAAGTGCTAACAACTTAGTTCATGGTCCCACAGAAAGTTCATTTCTAGGATCCATGCTTCCTAAGTTAAGACCCCTTGCTATAAAAGAAAAACCACTGGATTTGGAGTCAGGAGAGAACTAGGTTCAACTCCCAGATCTGCAATCTACTCGCTGTGTACTCTTAGGCAAACCATAATTTGAACTTCAGTTTCTTTCTTTATAAAATAACAATAGCAATACTTCTTGTAAAATAACAACTAACATTTGTCCTGTGCAAGGTACTATGTTAAGCACTTTATGTGCATCATCTAGTTTAATCCTTGCAACAACCCTATGAGGTAGGTACTATTAGTTATTCTCATTTTACAGCCAAGAAAGTCAAAGTTTAGAGTGGCCAAGTAACTTGAAGAAATCTAGTTAGTAAATGATGGAACCAGGACATTAACAGTTTAAATTATAAAAGTTGTGTAAAAATACAACTGATAAATTAGCTATTAAAATATTACTTACAATACTAGTTCTTACATGAATTTTTAACTATAAAGTATTAAATTTTTTTTGAACTTGCACATAGATCTCATTGTATACTTCAAGTTCTGATAATTTGTTTAGATATTTAAGGAGGATGTTGGTAAGACTGATAAAGAAGGACTTGTCTGCCTGTTTCATGAACCACTGTGTTTTGTTTTCTAAATGTAATATTTTGATTCAAGAATTGGAAGAAATGACAGGCTTATTATTCTTTTTTCTTTTTTTAAAAAGACAGGGTCTTGCTCTGTTGCCCAGTCTGGAGTGCAGGGGCATGGTCATGGCTAACTACAGGCTTGACCTCCTGTGCTCAACTGATCCTCCCACCTCAGCCTCCCAAGTAGCTGGGATTATAGGTGTATACCACCATGCCTGGTTAACTTTTGTATTTTTTGTAGAGACAAGGTTTCGCTGTGTTGCTCAGGCTGGTTTCAAATTTCTGGGCTTAAAGCAATCTGTGTGCCTCAGCCTCCCAAAGCGTTGGCATTACAGGCATGAGCCACTGCACCTGGCCTCAGCCTTACTATCCTTACCAAGTTTCCTAGCTGTCCTAATCCTGGTCTGGGTGGGTAGCATAATAAATATGTGGTTGATAAATTCTAGTCTGTAACTAAAAATGTTAGCATATTTGAATCTCACATATCTTTCTTAAGACACAAACCTAAGCACATTTCAACATGGATAATCAAGCCATGAAATCAGACAACTAATACAATCATAAACTCTAACTATATTTAGATGAAAATACAATCATAATACAGCCTGTAGGTGGTGGCAGATCTTTGTTGGAATAATACACCAAGCACTTACTTTCTCAAATCCCAACTCATGGGCTGAATTAGAAGCCTGCTGAAAAGTTTCCATTTGCTCTTGTTCATCATGGATGTCCCACAGAACATCACCAAAATCATCTTCTTCTGGACTGGAATCCTCACTGCCCAAATCCTTAGACTCCAGGTCTGTGTTCTCAAAACCCAGTATGTCCTGAACACAAAGAACAACCACACAAAGATGAATGAAGAAAATAAAGATCTTACAGCAGGGGTGAGCAACCAGGCCCAAAGTGGGCTTCACCTACTTTCAGGAGGGCAAGTTCAAACCTACAGCCTTTGTATAATAAACTTATAACTACAATAATAATAATAAGCATAACTACAATAAACTTATAACTATAGAATAAACATGAATTTAAAAACAAAAGAAATAAAAATGTTAAAATAATAGAAACAAATACTTCTTTTTATAAAAAATAAAATTAAAGAAATATTTGAATTCCATGAAATTTGTTTTCTGAAAAATATTATACAACATCTTTGGTTGTATCTGGCTGGTGAATAGTTATAAAGTACCAATTACTAGGAAATATGCTATAATAATTGAATTACTAAGAGACGTAATTTCTGGGTATCAAGTATTTCTACTTTTATATCTAGTCTTTACAGTAAGTTACTAAAAATGTATTCTCCTTTAAGCACTAATGATGGTAAGTACCCTCACTTTCACTTGCTGCCATTCATTCTGCTCAATTAATTTTGTTAATCTTGGTCCCAAAATTCCCAAGATTGTGGAGAAGATCAAGTTTCATAAAGACAATCTTTATACTAGAGAGCACCATACAAAATGCGTTACCAGATGTCGTAACATTACGTTCTGGGGCCCACTCTTTTTCTCTAATAATAAATCTCCATACTTCCTACTTCTCAAATAGGGTCCCTGGTTGCCTAGGGGAGGTGTCAGAAGGTGTGGGCAACCACAGGCTAAACATGATACATCTTCCTACTGTGCCCATTCTGCTTGAGGATGAGGGGAGTAATAAATTACCATTATTACTATTTTATCTCTCTTTTTTTGAGACAAAGTCTCACTCTGTTGCCCACGCTGGAGTGCAGTGGCACGATCTTGGCTCACTGCAACCTCCGCCTCCCGGGTTCAAGTGATTCTCATGCCTGAATCTCCTTAGTAGCTGGGATTACAGGTGCCTGCCACCACGCCCAACTAATTTTTGTATTTTTAGTAGAGATGGGGTTTTACCACCTTGGTCAGGCTGGTCTCAAACTCCCCACCTCAGGTGATCCACCCACCTTGGCCTCCCAAAGTGCTGGGATTAAAGGCATGAGCCACTGTGCCTGGCCTGTTACTATTTTTTTCTAATATATAATTTAAAATTATTTTTTATATTAAACACAAACATAGACATAAATCAGGCAGAATATATAACTCACATAAATTTTTAGGACAGCACATGAAACTTTATAGAGACTTTCAGCTCAAGGCCCCTCCCTGGTCCAGGTTCTCATCCCCCTTTGGAGGCATGCTTTCACCCTCCTCTTCTGTTAGGGATAGCATGGTGGGAAAACCTGAGAAGGACTTTCCTAATATATAAAAATTCAAAGGGTACACCGAGGAGCCTCCCTATTGAATAAAATGAACATTTTCTCTCAAATAGTTTTTAGCTAGCACTTTTGTAATATGTTTTACACTTAGGTACTGAAGCACCAAATAGTCCTGTGAGTCAGATGACAGAGAAAGATATTAATACACGGTCCCAGTAATACCACGAGCATACCACAGGATGGACTCCCAACAGCAACAACAGCGCTTTCCTCAGTTACTGTGTTCAAAAAGACAAGCAAGGGGTTTTCTCTGGAAAATTCAGTTTTATAGAAAGCGATCTTAAAATATTTTAGATGAAATCTTACAGAGAACGCATATTTACCTGTTTAATAATCTTTTCTACACAAATATAAGTTTTATATACTCCTTCTGCAGGAGCTCCTGAGTGATCAATGATCTGGAAAAAAAAGTTTAAGAATAATGAGAAAGACCATAATATCAGAAGGAAGTGGTGGTAAATATTTTCATAGTGCTTCTGTGATAGGAACTATTCTAAATATTTAACATGTATTACGTCACTTATCTTCACAACAACCTTAACAAAGATACTATTATTACCCATTTTATAGAAGAGTAAACTGAGTCAAGTTAAGTAACTTGTCCAGGGTCACACAAGGGATTTAGTGTGAAAAATGGAGCAATAAAACAAGAAGTATACATTTTTTTTCCCTGTCTCCAAATTTTCTCTTATGTATTTCCATACCACTTAATATATTTACCCTTCAAAATGCATCAAAATCTGGCTGGGCACGGTGGCTCATACCTGTAATCCCAGCACTCTGGGAAGCCAAGGTGGATGGATCACAAGGTCAAGAGATTGAGACCATACTGGCCAACATGGTGAAACCTCGTTTCTACTAAAAACACAAAAATTTAGCTGGGCATGATGGCGCATGCCTATAGTCCCAGTTACTAGGGAGGCTGAGGCAGGAGAATTGCTTAAACCTGGGAGGCGGAGGTTACAGTGAGCAGAGTTCACACCACTGCACACCAGCCTGGTGATGGAGTGAGACTTCATCTCAAACCCCACCCCCCCAAAAGAAACAAAAATGTATCAAAATCCAATTTTATGTCAGTAAAGCTATAATTTTACAAAGGACAAAAGCAAAATAGTATTTTACTACGTCTTTCTAGTTTTACTACTCTAACTGAATTTGCTGAAAGAAGAAAGCCCAATCTGTAAGAACATGTATATTGCTATAAATAATTAATATTTGATAACAGAATAAGGCAATTATTTCACAACGCATACCAAGTGAACAAACATGGAGATTTACCCTATATTTACATTTATAATCATGGTAGAGAGATCTTATTTCACTCCTATTTTATAAAATAAACTCACTCTTCCAGCATACTAAATTTTTTAGAGTTATAGAATAAATAGAATAAAAAAGATAAATTAATCTTTTTTTGTGGTGGGATTACAGGCATGAGCCACTGTGCCCAGCCTACTACTATTTTTTTCTAATATATAATCTAAAATTGTTTTTTTATATTAAACACAAACATAGACATAATATCAGGCAGAATATATAACTCACAAAAATTTGTACTTTAAATTTATTTATATTTAAATAAATTAAATTTTATTTAATTAAAACAAAGAATGAAATGGCTCTGGAGATTGTAATAAAAATGCGCTTCCTTTTTGTTTTAGCCTCTTTAGGTTTATATGTCATGCTGGTCTCAAGCTATCTTTTCAATACTAAATGATGGAAAGAAAAATGCTAGTATTTCCACTTGATTTTATTTCCTGGCTGGGCACAGGGAAATGAAATCTCTGTAAAAATCCTATAGTTGTTTTCCATTGTATTATTCACATTAACTACAGACATTTACCAAGTTACCTCCATGTACAGTAATAAAAAGGCTCTAATGTCTATTCTAAAAGTTATCCCAACATGCGTCTAGGAATGATCAAATTTCTCTCACCCCATCATCAGCTTTTTGCTTTCCCCAATGCTCTCAGGAAAGGTCACTATGAAAAGTCTCCTCCTGCAGCGTGGGCAACATAAGACCCCATCTCTACAAAAATTTTAACAAAGTAGCCAGGGTATGCCTGTAGTCCCAGGTGGGAGGATTCCTTGATCTCTGAGCCCAGGAGTTTGAAGCTGCAATGAGCTATGAACATGCCATCACACTCCAGCCTGTGTGACAGAGTGAGACTCTGTCGCTTAAAAAAAAAAAAGTTTCCTTCTGACACTGATCCTTGGTCAGTGGACAGAACTCTGTGCTTGGGAGAACAGCACAAAATACCTAATCTGATCATTAAGATAATATTTTTGCTAGCCACACATAGTGATTTATTTCTCTTTTTCTTACAACTCACAACCAACCTGTTAAGAAAGTCTATTGGCTCTACTGTCAAAATTTACTCAGAATCCTATCACTTCTTATTATTTCCTCTACCACCACCTTGCTTGGAGCCACCAGCATCTCAGACTCTGCACACTACCCCTGAACGACTGCCTATTTTCAACATGGCAGCCAAAAAGATCATTGTCAGATGAACACGCCAGTCCTCATTCTGTCGCTTACAGTTCTGCAATGGTGCCTCATCTCATTCCAAGTGAAAAGCCAAAGTTCTCAAAATGGCCTCCGAGGTTCTTCACAATCAGTGAGGCCCCCTCACCTCCTACACCCCGCAGTATCTGCTCCAGCCACACTGGTTTCTCTCCCCTCCCCAGACATGCCAAGCTCAGGTCCACCTCAGGGCTTTTGCTCTACCTTTTTCCTCACCTAAGTGTGTTCTTCAAAAATGCCTATGAATTTTACCTTGGCTTTGTTGGTCTTGTTTAGATTAGAAACTTGATCAATCAGTTGCTGGACGGAGTCAGAACTGACTTTTCCATCTTCCAAACGATGACAGATTAATCGTGGTTTTCCTTCCGGGTTTTTCAGAAAAGCTTCTTCACAGTCTTCCAATAAAAGGCTAGATAGGAAATCAGCATTTTGTGTGCTATACTGCATGGTGGCAGCAAGCAGTTAATCAACCTAAGTGCCAATAACGGAGTTTTACTACAGTGACAAGTGGCCAGAAAAGGCCCAACTGCAGAACAAGCGAAGCTTGCCGAAAACCGATGTGTTATGGCTCTCTTCCAGCTTGTTCTTAAAATATAATATGTTCATTAGCCAACAGTGAGGATAAATATAATTATGCATTAAATTATAAAGCACATATAATTTTAATTTTTAAACCTAAAAAAGATCTCAAAAACACTCTTAAACTTGGCTCAAAATAATGGACCAGACTCATGAGACTTTGAAAATAGATGGCAAACAAAATTCCATTTACAAATGTTTAATTTCGAAATTAAACATTTGTAAATGGAATTTTGTTTGCCATCTATTTTCCTTTGCTTTTGGAATACAAGCAAGCAGGATGTCACGCACAGTGAGGTGCACAGGCACCATCCAGGGCAATGGCCAGGTTCCTGCGCTGCTTTTCCAGGGGTTCTCCTTAATGCCTTTAATTTGACCCAACTCCCTTCATGGCAGAATCACAGGAGAAATCTCCTACAATGAAAGATGGGAAGTGAAAATATGGTGAGTCCAGGAGAGGCCTTCAGTCCAGAAAAAGGTTTGAAAACGAGGAATTCTTTGCTCTTGATGGGCCCTCCTTCATTACGTCAGCACCCTTGTTGGGCAGACCAGGCTAAGAATGCTTGAGCCTACATAGGAGAGGTGCTTCTCTGTTTGGATGGCAGCCCCAAAGTTTCCAGAGTTTTCTCTTTCCCAGTCCTTTTAGCCTTTCCTCATCTAATAAATGACCCGAATCCTTATATCCAGTATATACTACAAGAAAGATCTGGGGGCAGGCTGGAGGAGGTTGGGTGACTGGCAAAAACCTTGATTGAGGTGAAAGTAAAAAAAACCCTAAAAAACAACTTTGTTACAGGGAACCAAAATTATATTTTATGAAAACTCTAGAAAAATCCTAGAACAATCTGCTGAGGCCTCTCTCTCTCTCCTTCCCTCCTTTCTTTTTTGCTCTTTTTTTTTCTTTTTGAGACAGGGTCTCACTCTGTTACCCAGCCTGGAGTGCAGTGGTGCAATCACAGCTCACTGCAGCTTCAACCTCCTGGGCTCAACTGATCCTCCCACATCAGCCTCCCGAGTAGCTAGGCCCACAGGCACACACTACGCTCGGCTAATTTTTGCATTTTTTGTAGAGATGGGGTTTCACCATGTTGTTCAGGCTAGTCTTAAATTCCTGGGCTCAAGTGATCCTCTCACCTTGGCCTCCCAAAGTGCTGGGATTATAGGCATGAACCACTGCGTGCAGCCCGCTTTTACTGGGATTTTCTATACAACAAAGGACACTGCAAGCAATCCCCTTTCTAGAAAGCATTAGTTGAGTGCGGGTGTTGAACAATGAGAACACATGGACACAGGGAGGGGAACACTACACACTGGGGTCAGTTGGGGGGAAATAGGGGAGGGATGGTAGGGGGTGGGGAGCTGGGGAGAGATAGCAAGGGGAGAAATGCCAGATGTAGGTGATGGGGAGGAAGGCAGCAAATCACACTGCCATGTGTGTACCTATGCAACAATTTTGCATGTTCTTCACATGTACCCCAAAACCTAAAATGCAATAAAATAAATAAATGGGGAAAAAAAAAGTTGTCTAGAGAAGCAAATTTTGTGGGGGGTGTGTGTGTAGAAGGGAGATACTACATAATTCAGAATTTGCAAATAAAATTACTAGCCCAAAATAAATAAAAAATAAGAAATGTTCTATTGTATATTTTTGTGCCAATCCAATCTATTCAAACCACAGAAGTTTTCTATGTTAAAATCATTCTGACGATTTTCTACAGAAATTTTGAATTTCAGTGTTTCATTTATCAATGCTTTGGGGGAAAAGTCTGCGACCCACTAGAAGATCAAAGAGTGGGTGTTCTGTTCAAGCACATGTTCGTATTTCAAAACCACTCCCTATAATACTGACCCATGAGGCTCAGATAAAGTGACGATCTCTGGGATTTTATTCAAATAATCTGGAGGAAGGGAAGCAGATGGTGCAGATGAAACAAACTAGTCACTAGTTTGTCATTGCTGAGGTTAGATAGCACACCAGGCCAGCTAATATGTTGATAAACTGCATGTTAGGATCCTTTCAGAAAGTAGCCTGAGCAGACAAAAATGCAGGGGAGGAGCTGCTAGAGAAGATGCAGCTTTGTGGGGTGGAGGAGTTACAACAGTGAGGCTGGGGCATAATGAAAAAAAGTTCAATTATAGAATAAACAAGAGCTTCCACTTGCCTAAATTCTATAAGGAAACTCCACAAGCGATCTGGTTAAAAAAAAAGTTAAAGGAAACCAGTAACAGGCCTAACAAGTCCTAAAAGGTGATTTTATTACTCTTTAGGCACAGAAGCCTCCCCAAGAGGGAATTCTCCTCCCTTGAGAAAGACCGATGATACCCTGAGGAAAACCAGTCACAGTCACCCCTCTGTGCTGGTGTGCAAAGGAAGAGACACCTTTTCTTCTACGTAGGTTCAAGCATTCTTAGTGAGTCTGGTCTGCCCAACAAGGGTGCCGATGTAATGAAGGAGAGCCAATCAAGGGGAAGGAATTCCTCATTTTTAAACCTTTATCTGGAATATTCCTACTCAGCCAGCGTCTCCTGGACTCGCCATATTTCAGTTCCTGTCCAACACTGTAGGAGATTTCTCCTGGGATTTTTCTCTTCCCATGAAGGGAGGTGGGTAAAATTAAAGGCATTAAAGAAGAATCCCCTGGAAAGCAGTGCAGGAGCCTGGCCTTTTCCCTCTAATGCACCTTCTCCGGTCAATGACATTGACAGGCACAGGGCCTGTGCACCTCACTAAGTGTGACTTCCTGCCTACTTTCCCTGCCCACAATTAAGCATGTTGTTAGCATAGCTTGCTCCAAATCCAATCATTTCACACCTCAAACCCATAAATTATGAGCTTCATAATTTCTTATATGAGGCCTGAATGGTGTAAGAAGCCAGTAAATAGTATCTTCAAGTAACTCAGTGGGTACCATCTGCACACAGGGGATAATTATTGACCAGGAAAGTGTTTCTCCATGGAGCTTCCAAGCTGCTCAGGAGAGGCTTTTCTAGATTCATCTTTTCGGCAGGATGGGGTTGTCATCAGGGTAGGTGAAGGCACAATCTGAGAAAAACAAAGGCTCCAACAGTCTGTTTGTGGTGTGGAGCCCATCCGCACTGCCATATCTCTTGATAGGCATAAATGAAACAAATAATCAAAATCATAAGCAACTGGAATAAGAAAAGTTTAGGTAACATAAGGCCAAAGCAGATTAAAAAGATTAAATTTAAAAAATTAAAATCCTTATTTCTTTAACAAGAAATTTAAAAACATGTACACTATAAAATTTTACTAAAAGGAGATAAACAGAAATCTACTAAGCAAAAGTAATAAAATATGAAATGAGAGGGGAGGAAAACATTAAGAATAGTTTAAAATTAGAAAAGAAAAATAAATGTTAAAAGTGTAAAAATAATGTATACAATGTTTTATTAAAAAGTAAGGGGCTTCTTTGTTGGTTTTTGAGACAGGGTCATGCTCTGTCACCCAGAAACTTCCCTTCATATAAAGAAAAAAACAAAATGGTTTTACAGATCAAAGATAAGAATTAGAAAAAATAATTTAACAACCAATAACATACGTTACCAAGTAGGACAAACAACTACTCAATTATTAAGTAATAAGACATATCCTTAATAAATATAAAAACAGGGAAAGAAAAGGGAAGAAGTGGATCGCAATGAAACCCAACTGAAGGCAATCAAGTTGAAGAACTCCTTAAGGATATTCTAGAGGAAGGCTCATTGTCCAGGTACTTTCCTGTTCACCTGGCCACTAGGCAAAATCTCAAGAATCAACAATGGGTTATACTGCAGGGAAACTGGTGAAAGTTAAGGCCCTATGTATATCTATACACAGTTAAAGTCAGAGTTGGTCCACAACTGAAAAAGCAAAATGCTTTGGAAGGGTTAAATTTAGACAGTACATCTAGAAAGAAAAATTAACCTCTTATTAAACTTATTCTGTCCTTTATCTCCATATCTAACTGGCAAAAGAAAATCTTTACTCACAGACAAGATTCATTAGCATGATTATATTCACATTACAACAACATTGTTCACTTTACTGGGTCTATTTAAATAGTAAGCGCCTCACAGCATGTAAATTATGATTCAACACCTCTACAAGTGATCAAGTATGTGAACGTCATATGTAACACATAAAGTTCAAATGCCTCTGAGTTTATATCCAAAGAAAGAAAACAATGAAGGTTAATGTTGATTACTGAAATTAAGGGTTATTAACTTTTTCTGTAGAAGGCCAGATAGTAAACAGCTAAGGTTTTGTAGGACATATGGTTTCTGTTGTAACAATTCAGCTTTGCTATTGTAGTATGAAAGCAGCTGTAGAAAATATATGAATGAATGAATGAATGTGGCTGTGTTACAATAAAACCTTATTTACAAAAACAGACTCCTGGCTAGATTTGGCCCTTGGGCTATATTTGCCAAACTCTGATTAAAATAGCTTTAAATTAATAATTCTGATAATATTACCTATGAAACAAGTCTAACAGCATAAAATTTTTAATTATTTTATTTAAGTGGGAAACAGTTGAATTTATTGAATTTCATGGATTGTTTTTCAGTATAAGGATGCAATTAAAATTTATCTTTGAAGTTTGTTTGCCAATCTCAATTCTATTTACAGCTTACTGCTTATAATAAATTACACTTTGTTTCAGCTTACCTTGGTAACGTTAAGTGAATAAATAAAATAACTAAAGAACTTTTCTCGATTTCCCATTTTCTTACAGTGAGATATTGATTTTCAACATCTATTGGAAAATAGACGGCATGGAAAAAGTATCCCATTGTCTCGCACATTCTCTTAAGTTTAGGTGAATAGTCCTAAAAACAAATGAAAACATGTAAAAGCTTCATGTATTTAACTAAAGATCTAGTGAGATTCATACTACTTAAAATAAAAAGCGTGCTTTAAAACAGGTTATACTGGATATCTTTTCATAAAAATTTTAAAAATCACACTTTAAAGAAAATCTTAAAGAGAAAAGGCAAGATTCTCGCAAATAAAAATAATAATAGCTTAGCAACTTGGCCATTTTCTAGCTGAGAAATGACTTGTTTCAGAACAACGGGAGGCAGTATTAGGCTGTTTTGCTTTGTTATTTCTTTCTGTTATTATTACTATGAACAATCTGTTTTATGGTCATAGAGAGTGCAAAATATAGATCCACAGATCTGTATAGTAAAAAAAATCCATCATGATATATCAGAATGCTAAAGCAGAGGGACATAAGTCAAAAACACATAAATCTATAATTAGGTTCGTAAGTAATGATGACTATTATTATGAAAGAAATTAGTAATATCCTCAAAGTGTTCTTGGGAACAACATATTCAATTACTGGATGGAAGCTTTGGGCTTTAAAATATTTTATCTTTTTACTAAAATCGAATAATCTCACAAAGGAAAGCTACATGAATTAGGTAACTAACAACAGGGGAGATGTTAACATAGCAGGTACAGCATGTGACACACAGATTCTATAAAATTCCCTTGGAACACTGGTAGGCAAGCTTTTTATATAAAGGTTCAGATAGCAAATATTTCTACAAAAATAATAATAGCTTAACGACTTGGCTGTTTTAGCAGGGATCTTTGCGGTTTATTTGGTTTCTATCACAATTCACTCTGCCATTGAATTGCTACTGTAGTGCAGCCATGGATGACATGTAAACAAATGAGTGTAGCAATGTTCTAATAAAACTTGATAGACACTAAAATCTGTATTTCACATAATTTTCACATGTCATGAAATATTATTCTCCTTTTGATTTTTTCCTACCATTTAAAAAGTGAAAACCAATCTTATCTCTGGGTCATTTAAAACAGGCAGCAGGCCAGATTTCGCCACAAGGCTATAGTGACCCTGCCTTAGAATAACTCCCAACAACTGCCTTGGAAAATTTAAACCACGGTAAGGAGAAAATTTTATTATCTGAGACAGACTCAAGGATAGAGCTGGCAGAGAAAGTAAAGTAGACACAATCAATAAGAGTCTTAAACATTGTGGAGAAAATACAATGAAATGTTCATAAAACAAGCCTAGGCATCACAATGAAACCCTTTCTCTACAAAAAAATTTTTTTGACTAGCTGTATGTGGTGGTGTGTGCCTATAGTACTAGCTGTTCTAGAGGACTGGGCGGGAGGATTGCTTGAGTTCATGAGTTAGAAGCTACAGTGAGCTATGACTGCACCACTGCCCTCCAGCCTAGGCAACAGAACAAGACACTGTCTCAAAACAGCAAACAAACACACAAACAAGAAAACTCCAGAAAGTTTCAACACCTTAGTTTGACATTTAAAACTAACTAAAAAGAGTTAAGACCTTCTTTTTCTGTACTAGCTTCTGTCTTAGGAAAGTTAATTCCAGAAAGTAAAAATAAATAAATAAACCCTCAATTCACCACCTTTCTTTGCATATAATGCTGAAAAATATTGTCTCTTAAGAGAAGCCCAAGATGCTTCCTGTTACTTTAAGACATATAATCTAGTAGTAAGAAACTATCTGGTTTAGATATAGTAGTATCAGAAACAGAATATAATATTAACTTATATTTTAAATTGGTAGATACAGAATTTATAAATATCCTCACCTTAAGGAAAAGATCCATCTCAGGCTGGGTTTCGTCTGTATAAATGAGGTAACATCTGACAGTGTTACTCCATAGAGAATGTGAAAACAGAGGAGTAACTTGTAATAAACTAGCTACAGCAATATCCCAATCATCTGAAAATAAAATTTCTCAAGTTCATGAAAAAATTACCAAAACACATTAGATCATTCTAAAAAAGTTTGAAAAAGCATAACAGGCATCACAGAATGGAATCTGACCTCACATGTTAATACTGCCATAGCTTCTAGAGTAATATATTTGAAGGCAATTAGTCTTCTAAACTCAAATTCTATCCTAGGACTTGAAGCAATGAATGTCACCAGTGGTCTTCCCTGAGGCACCAGTGGTTCCAGTCAAGTGTCATGAAAAAATTTTACATGAGTTATTCAATTAGTTAAAGTCAGCCTACATTCCCAGGAGGATCTGTAGCTTTACTTTATTATTCTTGAAATGTCCTGAGTCAAAATAAAGCTCAAGAATGGCATAAAATGAAAAGTAGCCTTATGCTAACTATATTTAGTGAGAATAAAAATTTAAAACGTATTTGGATAATTCAAGAAGCACAATTTTAAACATGATTTTCATTTTGCTGATAGAGAAATAATTGTATGGTTTTAAGGAAAAAGAGTAGAACTACTTATAACTTCTTAGGTCTGCACTGATATTGAAATTCTGAACAGATCTTAGAGCTATTCTGGATACTATGTTATATAAAAATAATGCAAATATTATTTTGAGTAAGAATACAGTTTTCCCTCATTATCAATGGAGGATTGGTGCCAGTACCTCCTTTCAAATAGCAAATCCACAGATGCGCAGGTCCCTTATGTGGTGTTTGCATATAAACTAAACACATCCTCCCATATTCTTTAAATCAAGCTTGTCCAATCTGCATCCCATGAGCCTCAGGTGGCCCAGGATGGCTTTGCAGCCCAACGCAATATTATAAGACTTTTTTGCAATTTTTTTTTTGTTAGCTCATCAGCTATCATTAGTATTAGTGTATTTTATGTGCGGCCCAAGACAATTCTCTTTCTTTCAATGTGCCCCAGGGAAGCTAAAAGACTGGATACCCCTGCTTTAATTAAATCATCTCTAGTTATTTATAATACCTAATGTAATGTAAATGCTATGTAAGTAGTTGTTATACTGTATTGTTTCTTATTTCTATTTTTATTGCTGTATGGTTATTTTCACTGTTATTTTTCCAAATATGTTTGATCAGCGGTGGAGTGGATCTGCGGATATAGAGAGACAACTGTACTATATTACCTAATAGGGCTTTTTGATATTTTGCTCCATAACCTGCTCTAATCTTCAGCACCATCAAAGAAGCAGAGGGAAAGATTAAAACCTACTGCTTTTCAGTTAATCTACATTAGATTTGCTGCTCAACCAAAACACTGGATAATTCAGACCAGAACACAGTTACTAGAACCTGGTTGGCCAGGGTGGCGGGAGTACCATCCAATCTCCAAATGACTTATGTAACCTTATCCTTCCTTGTTAGTTATAGTCCTGCTGTATGACAGTTTGTCGATGGAAAGCACTATGAACACAAATTTCATGGTTTGCTAATGGTATTAATAGTTCTAGCGCAAGATTATAAAACACGAACAGTCACTACCACTAGGCAAGTAATTAACAAACAGCATGTGTTACCTCTGTTAACATTTGCAAAGGGTCCTTCCACATCTACAGAACTATGGGCAAACTCAGGGCCTCTGAAGGACTGCTGAAGCTGGATCATGCTTCCTATGGAAGGTTCACTTCCCAAGGCTCCGCCAGTCCAGTATTCACATTGGGTTCCAGCAGCTGTTAACCAAGAGGTTTTTATCTTGTGAAAGCTAACTTATTGAGTGTTCAAAAACTCATCACATATACAAAATAGGATATCTAATTTTAAAAGTATTAAAATATAGTAAATATTCAAACAATGATTTTGAAAATACTTTGTCATCGACTTTTGGCAAAGTTCTAAGGTACTGATAACATAATTCTGGTTATCATCTCAAATTCAAAGAGCAGATTAAAAAGAGAAAGATGAAAAGAAACAAGAATACAATAAAAAGAAATTACAATAAGAGAGCAGTTAAAAACACCTTATAAAAAAATTCCAAAAAAAATTTCTAACTGTACTGCTTAGGTATCAAAATCTGAAGGAAAAAAACATCAAAGGCAGACAGTTATTAGCACACTAGCAATTAATATTCATAATTTATTAGGATATAAACTCTTTGCAGCAGGGAGTACATCCTTCTCAACCTCCTAGAGCAACAAAATTAATGTCTGAATCAATAGCTACTTATGAACATGATGATTTCCTAATAAATTATATTTACCAGAATATTTATATATTCTGGTAAATACAATTATAACTTATAATTCTGGTAAATATAATTATGAATATAATT
>NW_022436944.1:33412038-33573830 GCF_009761245.1 Sapajus apella | reverse complement strand
GAATATAATTATAAATATAATTATAAATTATATTTAAATTATAAATATAATTTGTAATTATATTTATATTTACCAGAATATTTATATTATAAATATACATAGACATAATTATCTTTACTTGATAACTGTAAGTAAATTGTTATTGTTATCTGAGCTAAATCTCTGGCAAAATCTCTGACAAAACTGAGCTTACTATTGGTAGCTTTTAGAATCTCAAATGGGTGACATTCCCTCAAGTGTTCCTTCTTCATGTTTCCATCGAAATATGAAGAAGAAAGACCTAGAAAAGAATTTGTTTCTAACTTGCTAAGACAATTACAATAGTTTTGAAACACTGTACATTTGAATACATCAATATTAAAACAATCACTAAGACTTGTGTTGGGGTACAAAAAAGCATTTTCTCAGTTACTCTTGGCCATGAAGAATTATTTCATATTTTTTCCTCCAAAATTAGCAATAAAAACCCCAGGACTTTGGTCAGATTCCAATGATACTAAAATGAAAATTAAGAAGAACTGTCAGTTACTATATTTTACCCCAAAATGCATCCACTTGTGAGAATATACTTGCAGTTCCTTATAAATAAGAGTGACTACATTTTCCACTGCAATTAAAATAGAATCTTTTTCTTTTTTCAGTATCAATCATACTTTATTAATATTTTTTTAGAATATATAAACCCTTTCATTCTGTGATTTCAAGCCTTTATTTCCAGAAAAACATATTTTATGTGTTTAATTAGAAAACAAATACTTTTTGAATGGTTCACAAAGCTATACTGGAAACCACTCACTGAACTCTAACACAAGTATTCTAAATGATAGGTGCGAAGAATACACCATTATGTAAAGAAATAACATTGCAGAGACTACTAACTCCAATATCCATTTTCCTCTTCTTCTTTTAGTAACGGAACCCTACATTCTAGTTGGACATATGTCTGCCTGGCTGCTGATTACACTTTCCAGTCTTCCCAGGTATAGTTCTGACTAATGGGACTTAAGACATGATCTCTTAGGGTGTGCTTTCTGGGAAAGGAATGTGCTCTCCTCTTCTTTCCCATGGCTGAAATGCAGATGTACTGGTGGGAGCTGGGGCTGCTATCTTAGTCCAGAGAATAAAAGTTTATGGGTTAGGGTTGGCAGAGACACAAGACTGAAGGAACTTCAGTCCCGAAATTCACATATTTTGTGGAGAAGAGGTGTCCTAGCAGCTGACAGACAGAGAGAACGCACAACTCAATTTGCAACGGTAGTTAAAGCAGTGACCTAATATAGATAAGTAAAAGAAATCTGGCAGAATTCAAAGTTGGCTCTACCTGTAATTAGAGCTATGTTGAAAGCTCAAAATGGAAATAGGATATACACTTACCAGTGACATCTGTACAGTTGTCATCCGAATCAGACTCCCCAGGATCAAATACTTGGATACCCTGAGCCTGTAGCCTTTGCAGTTTGCTCTCCAACTCTCTCTTGGCCCTCAGTAAGTCCTGAATTTCATTTTCTTTGGTCTCTCTAAAAATCTTTAAAAGAATATTTTAATTTTGAGAGCTTTTTCATAATCAAAAAGTTGTGTCATCAACTTTAAGGGAAAAATATTTCATTCATAAAACCAATATTCATTTGGTCCTCAATATCCTCTTTTGTAGGGTGAATGTCCCAGTACCTTTACCTTACTGTTTTGCAACTGGAAGCCACTGGAATTCCAGCAGGATGCATGTCTGTGGTGTGGGTCCGTCATGTGCACTGCATGATGTTTAGGAAATTTGTCTCTATCTCACTAAACACCAACAACAAAACCTCCCTAAACATTTCCAAATGCTTTTTCCCCATACAGAAATGCTTTTCTTTTTTTTCAAAATTACTATTAAAATGTTCACTTTCATATGTTTTTCTCTGAAACTATCTCAAGTTTACCATGTCCAACTAAAAAATGTGAAAATGCGCTACACTAATTCTTACAACTTTCATGTATCCTTCATGATTTACTTCCACTTATTCATCGCATTATATGTTATATATACTTTTAAAATACACTGTTTTATTCCATTTCACTTTGGGGGTAAAAATGTAAGGAATTTACCTTGAATTGCCTTTTAACCTTATCTCTGTCATGTTCAAATGTTGCTGCTCTCTCCATTGCTTGGTATTTTGCTTCTAAAGCACTTTCTTTTTCTCGAAGTATCTTCTGATACGTTTTTTGAAGTGCCTAGAATAATTTACCTTGTTATTTCCTAGTAAAAATAGTCTTGCTCTCAAATTTTACATTCTTATATATATGTTACATATCTTAAAATTTTAAGTCTACTTATTATTTTACCAATTACCAGGAACTTCACATTGTCATTTTATTCAAAACATAATGGGAAAAAAATGCAAGCATGCTTGAACTATAGAACTACAACAAATAAAGACTTCAACATTAAGCTTTCAATGGAAATTAACTTTTTTTTTTGAAACAACTGCATCAGTTCTTAAACTTCCTTATGCCTTTTCCAACTTGATGATAGTAAAAATTAATTTTATAAGGCCTAACTTGAAGGATAATTAGTTCTAGGAGACTGTGTGCCTCTTGGCACTATGTCTTATTCATTTGACCATCACTCGAGCACTTCACAGTGCCTGGTACACTGCAGGTCTCCAGTAACTGTCCGACTGGCTGAATGAAATAAATCTGGAAGAGTTTTTTCATGCAGAGATATGTGAGAAAGGAACCAATATGTTTCACAGAGAATCAGGATTGGTGGCAGGAGTAATCCGGGACTGTGACACTTGCCAACCCTTACTGCACTCCACCCTGCTTGGTTTGGCCTTTTTTACCTGCCACCTCACAGTCGTTTCCAACATGCAGTGTCTGTTGGGCAGTGGCTTGGACATATGAAATCAGATATTTGAAATGCACAAGTCCATTTTATAAATGAAGTGCATCAAGGCTGCCCAGCAGGAAAACTGTTATCAGACCACAGATACATTGCTACACTGACTTCTTCCCAGACCACAATAATTACACAACAACTAATGAGAGAGTTTAAAAATAAAAACAACAAAAAAACCCTCACTAGAAGAATGTGTAGGCCTGAAGACAGGAAGCATTTTTCTTTTAGAAAAATCAGTCTGAGGTATTTATTTCACCCCTAGTAATGACCCCAGGAACTCTTAAGCTGCCTAGAAGTCTCTTCCACAGTAAAGAGTAAACAAGCAACACAACAACGATCAGAGGGGCCCCAAACTGATGGCAAAAGTCTTACAGCTTTGCTTGGAGAAAAGCAATCTCTTTCTTTATATACTATTTTAATAAATTAAAACAGACCTGCTACACATGGAGGGCATACAACAACTGGTTTTAGAGTAAATTAATCAAATGAACTAAGGAAATTTGACTACATCTAGAGAAGGTTTTCAACCACAGCAGTTAAGATGGTGAGAATCAGAAAGCTTCCAGAAAATTTAAGGTCAAGACTATCAAAATGCAAGAGCGATGAAACTTCACAAAGAAACTGAGACATAAGCCCCACCTGGGAGCCCGAAGTAAAATTTTTATGGAGGGGAGGGTGGTAACACTCGTAAGAAGAGTTTGTTGAGTTGCTTCAACAGATGTCACCAGCCTTCTGAGGGGGTGGGCGCGGGGGCGGGAGTGGCGCTGGAGATTGGCATTTGCCTCCTCAAGACACTTTCGGGCTAATTTCTTCTAGGTGTCTTAAAGCCAAAGAAAACAGAAAAGCGGGGACTGGGCGCGGTGGCTCACTCCTGTAATCCCAGCACTTCAGAAGGCTGAGAAGGGAGGATCGCTGAGCCCAATACTTACAGGCTGCAGAGACGCGTTCGTGCCACCGCAGCGAGACCATGTCTTCAAAAACAACAGAGACAGAAAAAGGGGAGGGAATTAAGGAATCATTTTAGACTCGAAGAGACTATGGCCTCTCAAATTGAAATGACCGGTTTCCGCCTAACTTTGAAAGCCGCTTGGTTTGGAGCGGGGGCAGGGGTGTCCCGGCGCGCGTTACCTGCAGTTCGGCCCGCAGCCGCTTGTTCTCCGTGTCCAGCTTGGCCTCGCGGCGGCCCATGGACAACAACTCCTGGTTCTTGCTGACGCGGAAGATCTCGTACTCCTTCTTGAGCCGCTCGTACTCCGCCGCCGCGTACTCCAGCTCGGGCACCGACGAGCCGGTGGACTTGAAGCTGGCCCCCAGCAGCCCGCCCGCGCCCGCCCCGCGGGGCAGCGACCCGGGCCCGGCCCCCGCTACCGCCCCCGCGCCTCGGCGGAACGAGTTGCGCAGCAGGCGGGCCTTGGGCTTCACCTCCACCGGGATTTCGCAGGCCTCGCCGCCGCCCGCCCCGTACGTGTCCTCGATCACCTCCCCGCCCGCGGGGCTCACGAGCGATGAGGCGGTCCCCATGGCGTCCGCGGCCGCTGATAGTTAGGGGATGCCGGCAGGCCTGGGCAGCGGAACTGGATGCGCGCGGGAGCAGGACGGGGCGGGGCGGCGGGACGGGACGGGGCGGGGCGGCGCGGGACGGGGCGGGGCGGCGCGGTGCCGGACGGGGCGGGGTGGGGCGGGGCGGGGCGGGGCGGGGCGGTGCCGGACGGGGCGGGGCGGGGCGGCGCGGCGGGAGTGGGCTCTGCGGAAGGACCTGGCGAGTGGCGACTGTGCGAGACCAGCAGTGGGTGGGACGCTGGTGTGGACTGGTGCTCTGACTAAGGCTGTCTCTGCCTTGTCTCCGCCCCACTTGAGGCTCCTGGCCGGCGTCCCTCACAGGGAGCACAGAGCTGGGTCCCAGCTGCTCTACCTCCGCCGCGGCTGTTACTTAGGCAACCCCATCCACATCACCCTGCACTGGAGATTAATCTTCAGCTCCCTTGACCAGGGCTGTTGCAGCTCTATTCTAGCTGTTGCTCACTCCTTGCCCAGCTGTAAGTAATGCAATGATACTTTAGGCATCCTCTTTACTAATGTTTGTTCATTCTTTCGGGGTCTTCCTTGGACAGACCTAAGATAACCCATGGTGGTTCATTTCCTGTAGGGTTGTAGGGCCCCACAGGGTCGTGGGGAGTCCCTTATGGTGTGCTGAGGTGCAGGATCCGAGAAGTAAAGAGACAGGACACTGAAGAACTGGTGAAAAGCAGCTGGACTGGGGGGAGGGGGGCATGCAACCTATGAGAGGAGATCAGCGAGAACCCCAAATGCCCAGAAGCATCTGTATTTATTAGGTACAAGCAGTGGGCAGGGTTGTGAGTGAGGTCATCATCTGTAGGCTTAGTATTAGGGCATACATAATCGTGAGTCACAAGTGAGGGGGCCACCCCATTATTGTCACTTGGGCAGAGGAGTGGGCTGTGCACAGTAGGGGGCTGTGCCGTTTGTAGTAGTAGAGGGTCGTGTACAGAAAAGGGGTACACCCCCATTAGGTCACTGAGGCAAGGAGGTGGGCTGTGTGCAACAAGTGTGGTGCGTTACACTTCTTATCTGGGGGCTGGAGACTTCAAAGGATTTCTGATAGAAGGATACTATAAGCCAATGCAGTGGGAGCTGACAGACTTGTGCTCGTCTCTTAAGATATTTATGGGAGGATTATTTGAGCTAGCACAGAAGCAAGAAAAGACTGACAGGGTGTACAGCCACCATGACTGGTCACACCAGAGGGTTCTTCTCCCTCGGTTATTTCCAAGATCTCAGGCCTGAGGCCTACTTTCCCCAGGAACTGAATGCAAGGTACTACAACTCCTTTATCAGGAGGAGAGGCTCTTGCTCCAAGCCTGCCGTATAGCATATGCCCTTTCAGGCAGGGACGTCACCACCTGGGTCTTTGGTTCTTATCCTAGTCTGGCTGTTTTCCTACGTACTGCTTCCGTTCTTTGACTGCTCTAGGCATTCCTCCTACTACAAACTACTGTAATGGTTATATGGAAGGATTATATAAATCAGCACTAAATGTGTCAGTACAGCTCCGACTACAGTACCTATGTGATTATATAGAAAGATTATATAGAACTAAGTATGATTATACCTATAAGCTAGATATAGTAATCAGTGAGTTGTGCTTCAGGCACTAACTGTGCCTGGGGTCTGCACAGTTCTCCTTCCTCAGTGGCCATGGAGGGTGTTACCTATGTTTTTTGACCTGGAATAAGAAAAAAAGTTTCTCTGAATTTGATCTGGGCAGCCTGTAAATTAATAAACGATGCTACTGCCTTTTTTTTTTTTTTTCAATGGGATTTGTAGAATTAGTATCATTTGGGTAGGGTAGTACGTATTTGGTCCTCAGATTATGAATCTCACAGTCACTTGGGACGTTTGGTAAAAATTTGGGAAGCTTGACAGTTTGCATGTTTAGTTAGCTCCCAGGTGATGCTTATGTAGTGTAAGATCTCAAAATACTGAGACTGCATAAAAATTGTGGCTAGGGATAATTTATTTCCTTGCTACTCAAAGCATGATCCTCATGCAGTAGCATCAACATCACCCTGAAGCTTGTTAAGAAAAAGATTCTCACATAGTATCACTGACCTCCTGAATCACAATTTGCAATTAAAAGGATATCTCAGGTGATCTGAATGTAAATTAAAATTTGGGAAGCACTGTTACAGCAGAAGAAAATGATTCTTAACCTTGGCTGTACATTACCATCACCTAGAGAACTTAAAAAACTAAAGACTGCTGCCTGGGCCTCACCCCAGACCAATTATATCAGAATTTCCAGGGGTTGAGGTCTGAACATCATTATTTTTTAAAAGCTCCCCAGTGGATTTTAATTAGTAGCCAAGGTTAAAAACCAATGGTTTCACCTTGGCCATCTCATTATTGCCAACATATGTGTGATCCCCTTTGGTAACCATCTCAGTATCTGCTTACAGGCATCCAGATTCCTCTGTGAGCTTTCTTCACAGTTCATCTTAGTGGAGGCACATGTAATTTTGACCATATTGATAGTATTGTGCTTCAACTTTAGAGATAGACGAGGCACCACCAATGGTCAAAATGTCCTGAGAAAATTTATCACTTTGGAATAAATGACCTGTATACTTGGAAATGCTACATTGAGTAACAGTCTTTGAAGAGAAAGGAACTCTGCAAAACAAAGGGATTCTAGTTCTCACTAAAATTGCCTCCCTTTTCCCAGGGTGTTTGATCCTGCTCAGTTCTACCAAGTGAACTCTGACGTCTAAAGTCTCCTACAAAGTCTGTGAGTATGACCCCAATTTTAGGAACTAATTAACAATAGGGGACAACTGTGATTAAGTAGCTGGGATTTAACATTTCTAACACTGACCATTAGGGGTCAGTGTAACTCAGGAAGAAAATAATTTGGCTGTTTATGTCTTGAAAAGGATCATCTTGTGAAGATGACTGTAGTCAGTCTAGGTGTTGTCTTCATTAGCAGTTATCTACACTGCCTTACTTAGTTCCCATCACAAGTAATAATATGACTCTGAAAATTATTATGAAACAGAAAAGAGCAGGATCAGCCAGCTTTTTCTACAAAGGACCAGATAGTAAATATTTCAGTCTTTAATCTCTCTCATGTTACTCAACTCTGCTGTTATAGCACAAAAGCATCCCAACACCATATACAAGCAAATGGCCTGTCTGCATTCCGGTAAAACTTTATTTGCAAAAACTGGTGGCTGGTTGAATTTGGCTCACAGGTTTGCTGACCCCTGAACTGGAGGAGTGGTTCTCAAACCTGGAAAATCACCTGGGGAGCTTGTTAAAAATTTAGAGTCATGAACCCCACATCAAATCCACTGAATCTAAATGTTTTTAAGTAGAGCTCACACATCTGAATTTTTTTAAAGTTATCTTTTGATTCAGAAGCAAATACTAATTTAGGAACCATTGGGACAAAATAAAGTTAACCTTACCTTTTAGGAAACCATAAAGTCCACCTTACTATAATATTTTTAGTATCTGAATACCTATCCATGGTATAAAAGATATGAATGTGAAGCTTAGGCTTAGATAATCTCCATAAGCACTCTGCAAGTACATCAATGTACTCATTCCTCATTCCTCTGTAAATGCTTGTATTAATGCACTAGTCTTTGGATTATTTTGGCCACAGAACAACTCACCCTGTCCTAACTGACAGAAGGGAATACTGAATTAATTTGAATAGGGAAGAAGAGATCGATGAAAACGGTAAAGGAGAAGGAAAAGAGATAAAAGAGATAGATGGTGGAATTGTGTGTAGTACCTCCTCAAAAATGTCCCAAATGTTTGATAAATTTACAAACCCTGAAAAACATGCTGTGAACTATTTTTTTCACGAATTGGTGAAGAAGAGGAGTTTAGCACTAAGGTGAGTACAAGCGTGAAACAAAGACAACACACATTCACTGGACAGGGACATTGGGTCAGAATAGTTTAAATGTGTGATATCCATTTTTTGATGAAGTATGTGTTCTAATGATAGGGTTTTCCTGGGCTGTTTCCCCTAGGGCTAATCAAATGGATGGACATATAGAAGGTCATACTTTAAGAAGAGCTGTAATGGGTTTCGCTAAGAATACCGTAGCCAATATATTTACCTGTGGTCCGCATAAAGCATACTGCACATTTGGACTATTTGTTTAACAAATAAAGGGGTTCTATTTTTCCTTAACAACCTCTAGGATGAAAGAAGTCATTTATTTCTTACTTGCTGAGGAATGTCCCTTTGTTTCTCAAATTCAAGGCTGTTCTCCCACCTCTCCCTGCCTCTGCCTCATGTCCATCTGTGAAACTTAATATAAGTTTAATTTCTTCTATGGCGCCATCTATCCCAAATCTGGTAACTAGTGCCCACTTCAGGTTGTCATTAGTGACTATCATTTTTTCTTACACTCAATGCCTGCATGCCAGGACGAAGATGAGGAGCCATATTCAATTAGCTCCTGTGAAGGAGAGATGAAGGCTTCACTGCTGTATACATTTGAGATGTGCCTTTTCTGACATCAATTAGCCACAGAGAGGAGAGTGAGCTGACATTTGTAGTTGCAAGGGAAAACAATCTCTTCATGAGTAATTTGTGAATAAAAATGGCTGATTTTAACTTTAAGAGCTTAAAACAGCCCAGGTGTGCTAGCTTATGCCTATAATGCCAGCCTTTTGGGAGGCAAGTTAGGTAGATTGCTTGAGCCCAGGAGTTTGAGACCAGCCTAGGGAACATGTTGAAACCTAGTCTCTACAAAAAATAAAAAAATTTAGCCAGTTGTGGTGATACACACCTGTAGTCCCAGCTATCTGGGAGGCTGAGTTGGGAGGACCACTTAAGCTTGGGAGGTGGAGGCTGCAGTGAGCTGGGATTGTGCCACTGCCCTCCAAACTGGGACAGGGAGACCCTATCTAAAAACAAACAAACAAACAAACAAACAAACATAGATTTTATCTTTTAGGTAAGATTTACTTATGGTTACAAAATTTTATTCTCATCATAATTAAGGGGAGTTTATGTGACTTATAGCCCCAATTTAGAAATGAGTGGCTTGTGGCCGGGCACGGTGGCTCACGCCTGTAATCCCAGCACTTTGGGAGGCCAAGGCGGGTAGATCACGAGGTCAAGAGATCAAGATCATCCTGGTCAATATGGTGAAACCCCGTCTCTACTAAAAATACAAAAAATTAGCTGGGCATAGTAGCGTGTGCCTGTAATCCCAGCTACTCAGGAGGCTGAGGCAGGAGAATTGCCTGAACCCAGGAGGCAGAGGTTGTGGTGAGCCAAGACATTGCACTCCAGCCTGGGTAACAAGAGAAAAACTCTGTCTCAAAAAAAAAAAAAAAAAAAAAAAAAGAAATGAGTGGCTTTCCAGTGATTGATTAAAAGATCTCATATTTAGTATTTGAAGCCTATTTCCTCAGGAAATAGCATTAGACAAGGTGGCTATTGGTTCAGGTTAGCACACAGCTGAACACTGTTTACGCTAAGTGCAGAATAACACCACTGCAATGTGTAGTCTTTGGAAATATGCTTTCAACATATTAACTCAGATTATCCAGGAACACATCTATCCTTGGGCACTGTGAAAAAGACACCTGAAGCCACAGGTCAAAGTGTGCACATTTAATTGGTCTGAGACAGATGTTCCAGTCGGGAGGAGACCTGGAAAAGGGGACAGGGAACAAGTTGTATAACAATGTATAACAATGGTTGCCATAGCTTTGATATTCTAGCAAAATCTTGCGCAAGGAACTTAGCTTCTGCTGAGACTAGCTTGGTTGTGGAGACCCCAACCCAGGCGGTGCTGAAGAAATTAAGAAACAAACAAGGATAGAGTGTAAAAGTGGGATCAGAGTAGGACTGTCAGGGGTTGATGGCCTTTCCCAGCTGATAGCCCAGAGCGAAATCTGACCCACACACATATTTATTCTTTGTGAACATGTGATTATTTTTAATAAACAGATGCTCAGTGTTTCTTCATAAAATAAAGATAGACTAAACAGGCAGGTAGTGCCTGCTCACTGCTAAGATAGAAATAAGCTAAAAAACACTCTTTGTGAGTCAGCAATGGGGACAAGGTCATATATCCTGTGTTTTGGGAACTGGTTTAACTAGTGCACGACTGGCACATATTGTTTACTATTGTAGCAGTTTTCTGCCTGGGGATGGCTCAGTGTTGGTTGCCATCACCTCTCAGCAAACCACATATACTCCATCACACACACCAAGACCTTCTCCCATCAGGCTTCTTGCACTTTAGTCTCCTCATCTGAAAATGGAGATAATAGTAGTTCACTTTACAGCAGTTGTAGACATCCAAAAGAGTAAACTACATTTGATTGTGTTTTGTTCCCCAGGGATCCAGAGAATGCACCATTTCATTTAAACTCTCTTCTCTAAGTAACTTAGTAGGGAGACCCTAAGCATTTTTCTTTTGACAAGCCTGGCAGATGTATTTCATTCTCTGAAGGCTGTTTTGATTGATATCCAACAAAACTTGGCTTCTCTGTGACAGAAATCACTGGCATGCCTGCATCCCTAAATGTATATCACTACGATTGTCCTAAAAAATAGTGTTTCTTCACTGTTTTCTGGCTATCCCATTTTGAACCAGAGTCAAATCATTACATAGAGATGGTTGATGATCTGTTATATTCTGAGGCCAAAAGGCAGAAAATGCCAGTCTTCCTTTGAAACATTTTTTTAAAGTTGACAAACAAAAATTGTATATATTTTTGGTATACAACATGATGTTTTGATACATGCATATTTTATGGAATGGCTAAATTAAGCTATTCAACAGATGTATTACTCTACATACTTTTTGTGGCAAGAATACTTAAAATTTCTCTTTGTATTTTTTCGAGTACATAATATATTGTTATTAACTGTAGTCACCATGTTATGTATGATAGATCTCTTGAACTTACTCCTGTTTAACTGAAACATTGTATACTTTGTCAGACATCCTCTAGCCCTCCTCACCACCAGCCCCTGGTAACCACCACCATTCTACTCTCTGCTTCTGTGAGTCCTCTTTTAAATTCCACATAGAAGTAAGATCATAAGGCATTTGTCTTTCTGTGGCTGGCTTATTTCACTTAGTGTAATGTCCTCCAGTTTCATTTATGGGGTTGCAAATGGCAGGATTTTCTTCTTTAAAGGCTGAATACTGTCCTATTGGAGATATATATCTATATATAATTTTCTGTATCCATTCATTTGGTAATGAATGGATAAATTGATTCTATACCTTAGTCATTGTGAATAATTTTGCAATGATTGTGGAAGTGCAGATGTCTCTTCAACATACTGATTTCATTTCTTTTAGGTATATACCCCTTGGTGGGACTGCTGGATCATATGGTAGTTATATTTTTAGTTTTTTAAGGAATCTCCATATTGTTTCCATAATGATTGTACTCATTTACTTTCCTACCATCAGTGTGGAAAGGTTTCATTTTCTCCACATCCTTGCCAACACTTATCTTTCATATTTTTTGTAATAACCAGACTAATGGGTATGAGGTGTGATAGGCTAGAGGTCACATTTGACAGTTTACTTTAAAAGTAAGCAGCCTTCCCAATTAACCCACCTTTGGAAGGTCTTATGATTCATGGTGACATCTTGTTGCTCAGTAATGAATCTTATGAGTTCCTCAAGTTGTTATTGTACTAATAAAGACATAACCTACTGACACTAGAAAGGATGCTGATTTATTTTCCAGTTATAAACTTTTACTGGTTGCCTTGCATATAGACATTTTAGCCTATATGTTGCAATCTGTATCCAATGATTGTAACTTTTTTTTTTTTTTTTTTTTTTTTTTGAGACAGAATCTTGCTCTGTCACTCAGGCTGGAGTGCATTGGCACTTGGTTCACTGCAACCTTTGCCTCCTGGGTTCAAGCAATTCTCTTGCCTCAGCCTCCCAGAAACCTGGAATTACAGGTGCCTGCCACCACAGCCTTTAGTAGAGATGAGGTTTTACCATGTTGGCCAGGATGGTCTCCAACTCCTGACCTCGTGATCTGCCTGCCTTGGCCTCCCAAAGTGCTGGGATTACAGGTGTGAGCCACTGCACCCAGCCTGATTATAAATTTTATATTGTAATCTCCAGTGAAAAAAGGACAACTCCTGTGAAGGGTCCCCCTCCCTTCTCTTAAATTTTCCTGTAAAAGTCTTCCAACTTGTGATGGACTCTGGAACCCTCCCAACTTTGTTGGTGTGTCTTCCTGGGTTGATCCTCACATTTGGCTTCCAAAGCACTTTTATCAAATTATTTCTGCCTTACAAGCCTTAATTTCAGTTGACATTCTGGCATAATCAGCAGGATTCAGGAGCAGTCTCCCTGGACCATCCAATGTGGATTTTGATCATTGTGCATGTACCAGTAATGAACCTATTGTGTTTCCAAATTCAAATGTTTCTGCTGGGTGCTACAGATGGTTTCCTCCTGGAACCCTCACATCTTGGCTGAAGTTCTGGTTTATTGAAGCTAGTTTCCTCCTTGGTCAGAAGGTACAATGACTCTTTCAGAATGAGAGTTACTGCTACCAATTGAAGGGAAGGGTTTTATTGGGAACTTTAGGGCTGGATAAAATAGCAGCTCAGTGAACTGTTTCCCTGGAGGATTGGGGTCAATCTTTCCTTAGCTTTCTTCTTTTCAATCACATGAGGGCACTCTTGCTCCAAAGATAAGAGACATTCACTCCCTCTAGCCAAACTTAACTTTTTGCTCAGCTTAGAAGCTTTAGAAAGATTGATCATCTCTTGCACTGAGCACACTGACCCTTCTTTGGAGGTGACTTGGGAGTGCAAAACACATAAAAACATCTTTTTAGCCCATTGTGCAAAATCTCCAGAAGAAAGCACATCTGACCCACTACAGAGCACACCTGACCCATTACAGAAAGCACACCTGATCCAGCACAACTGACTTGTCTTGCTCACAGCAGCCAAGACAAGCACAACAGAGCTTGTCTTGCTCACAGCAGCCAAGATGGGAAATGCATCCAGACTGAAGGTACACTACCTCTGTTGACACCAGCTGGTATCATGTTCTTTTACTTGAAAGTACTTAGATAAGTGGACCCATCTTACCCAGGATGATCAGCAGCGGCAGTTACTAAAATGGAGATCTTTTGAAAATGCCTAAAATAATGTATTTGTGCACACAAATGGAAAAAGTTGGTTTTAGAACCAGATTGAATGGGAGACTTACTTCCAACGGCACCTAGAAACTTCTAAAAATTCTTTTAAAAAATTGTCTCCAATCTAGAGGTAAACAAAAGGATATTCAAAACCATTCAAACCATTGTACATTAGTTGAAAAATACTTAGAAGGCTCTCTCCCTTTCTTCCTCATGGCTCCTCCTTGTCTACCCCTGTTCTTTCATCTCTCTCATATGAACTCATTCCTTTCTGCTTGTTCCTTGGGCTCTCATATATCTCTTAGGGAGAGACTTTTGGAATTTCACAATGCACCCATTTACTTCTTTCAAGAGGAGCAAAATGTATTTAAATTTAAAACAGAAGGAACAAATGGAACAACTACAGAGAATGAAACTACTGAGAGTCTAAAAATACAGACACAACAAATGTTTTTCTAAACTGGGACTAATGATTGACACATCTGATTATTTATTGATAGCTTTGCCAGACCATTATGATCCCAGTCTTCCATGTACATTAGTAAAATATATACAGCCACCTCCATTAAAGTGGAAGTTAACCTGATTAAACTTTCTACCCAATATCAAACAATATTCTTTAAATGTTCTGCTAGATCTCACAGTCCCTTACAGATATAAAACTTCACTGGCCTTTTAGAAAACTTAAATTATGTCTCTGTGCTTTGAGATGTAAATTTGCTATACTCAGTAAGATCTTTAGCCATGGAAGACAGATTAACTTGTTCTGTTTACAGAGGCACAATTTAATTCAACTGTCCTTTTAAGTTGGTGAGTTTTACCTGACTCATGAAACAAATTTTAAGAGCAAAGCTATAAAATCTTTATCTGCATCTGTTTGTATTTTTGTGTGTACATGTATACATGTCTGTATATTGTTTACATGGTACCAAATTGGTTTATTAATAAATGAGTGCTTATAAATTAGTAAGCCAAAATACTTTGTAAATTCATGTCACCTAAATAGATCTTTTAGCAAATAAGACTAGTTTAATAAAAACAACCATCTTCTAAGTTTTTGGCAAAAAATCTATAAATTTAACTTGTAAGATTCTTACTTAAGTGAACACCCAATATTCACAGGCTATAGAAGTGGTTAGCCAGAAAATAACTTGAAATGATGACTAGCTTTGTCTAATATTTCAGTTTTCACAAATATTCTAGGTAAGCTGTTAAAAATAAATAAATTAGATAACTGTCAATGAGATACACTTCTATGAATTTCATAAAGATTCTAGGTAAGCTATTGAAAATAAATTAGATAGCTGTCAGTGAGATACACTTCTATAAAGGAACTTTTTGTGTAATTGGAAATCTTAAAGCTATGTTAAATAATAGATACTCATTCAATGTCTGGGTCATTTCCAGTTAAGGTAAACATGGTATAAGAAAACATGTTTCTAAAGAGTATAAAATGGTTTTCATTTATAAGATACTATTTTGTGACAAAGATTCTTGTTGCCTAGGTTGTCGCTAAAATGCAAGATTACTAAGAGTTAAAAGTTCTAATTAATATTTATATGCAATGTTATATATAATGTACCAAAAATAAGAGGTGTTTCTGATGAGAAAAATTATAAGAAGTCATAAAAATGTGTTCTTTATTGAGAAAGAAAGAATAATTTTGTCTAATTTATAGGTTACTTAAAGGTTGCTTCAAAATATGAACTTAGGAAGGAAAGGGAAACAAGATTAAAAAGGAACCAGTTAGTAGGAAAGAAAAATGTGAAGAAGGTTATGGATATGAAGATGAATTTTTGGTAAGGAAGGTTAAAAAGAAAAGAGAATAATTTTATATGAGAAAGAATCTCATATGGTAAAGTTTTGTCCTAAAGTAAAATGCCTGGTTAAAAGAAAGAGGAAATATAAGACAAAGCAGAAAGCCCAAGCATGTTTTCGATGGTCTGAGTATGTCATGATAAGTTTTGTGAGAAAAGAATGTATGAAAAAAATTTTGTGTGTGATTAAGTTGGCTATAATTCTAAAGGAAATGTGGTCCTTTATCTTATAACAAGGTTTTTGTCAAGTATTAATTTTCTTTTAATAAAATTGCAAAAGGTTTTATTTTTAAATTTTAAATTCTGAAATCTATTGCTTTTTGAAACTTGGTTTTATCAAGATAATGCCTGTGTTGTCCTTACTTGGTTTTGGTTACTTTAAAGGGTTAAGGTTTTTACATCTCTGTGGCTTTTGAAGTCTTTTGATTACCACTCTGGTTAAGTGAGTATTAATTAACAGTGACCTGTGATTCTGTTTTGATCAAATGCTTGGAACTTTTGACATCTTTGACAAAATTCCCCAAAATCAACTCCTAAAGTAAGTTGTTTGCCCTAAAATTAACTTTAGGATTTTCTAGTTAGACCTCTGGAGAACCTCAAAGAATATCTCTTGTAAAGATATTAAGTGATTAGGCTTATTTGGTAAATTGTATGAGAAACATTGTCAAACGATAAATGGTACTAGATCTTCTTTCAGTTATATATATGAACATGTTATTGATATAAATATCCCCAAATTATATAAATTCATAAAAATCTAATATGAATCATAATTTTGACAATGTTAAATCTTTTCTACAGTTATATTTCTATGGATATATTATATGGATATTCTTAAGATACATGAAATTTATAAAAGGCTGGAAGTCATGATGTGATACTGTCAGTCATGATTCTGTTTGTTGTCTTAAAATGCCACATATAATAGAAATAACTAAATTTCTGTGTCAATTGGAAACTTCCATTAGATTTTAACCATGACTATTTTAAGTTTTTGTTATCCACAGTTATTCTTTCAAATTCTTTACTAAAAGCATTTACAATGAGCTGTAGTTCAAATGCTTTTCATGGAAAAGACTAACAGGTACTCTTGAACACAGATTTCTGGTAACTTTCAGATCAATGTACTAGATAAAAACTTCCATAATTCTAATAATAAACTGATAGATTCATGAAAACAGCAAACCCCACACCAAGCAAAACAAGAATTACATGAAACTAAACTGATAGAGGGCTAAAATGATTTTTATGACTGTTTGAAACATTGCTGATTCTTTTCATATTTTGTTTTCTGGTCAAGATTTTTTTTTCATTTGAGCTTTTGATATAGTAATTGGGTAAAGTATACTTTTGGGAGCAAAATTGAAAGATTTACCTTTTTCTCTCTACCTAAATTCTCCAGAGAGTTTGGACACTATAAGTGTTTTTATTTTATGGCAATATATTTATTTGCCTAAGTTTGATACAATTGTTTAAGACACATGGGAAACACTGGTTATTTTACCAAGGCTTTGACTAGAATGACATATTTTCAAATATGACAAGACTGCTTTGAGAGATTGAAATTGACTTTGTAAAGCCAATAGACTTGGAAAAGACTGGCCTGGTACCTTGTCTACATAGAGCTCCTTTACGGAGTTCCTGACCTTGCAGTAATTAAAGAATGTCCAATTTCTGACAGGCCTAGGAACCTCAAGATATTTTGGGCACCTCAAGAAGGGAGAAATTCACCCATTTTATAGAGGTTTTATAGGCACAGTCTGATGGTGAATCCTTGGCTTGGCTCCCTAGCCTGAAGGGATTTTTAAAAGTCTAATCCAAAATCCCTTATGAAAAAGTTCCAGCAAAGTCAACTTAAAAGAGCCTATATGGCCAATCACTATTTTTGTTGTACTTTATGCAAATAATTAGACCAATTAGACTAAAACTTACATTGCAAATAAAATGGATATCATTATTTGTCTTTGGTAAAAAACGAGGACTGGAGAGACAATAATTACGTTTCAGAAGAAAACTATAGTATACCTGCTTTTTTATTCTAGACCTGCCCATTGTTTTTGAGATTTTCTTTTTTTATTATTTGCCAACAATTTGTACTGAATACTAGATTCCTTGAGATCAACAGCTAATGTCTCCTAGTGACTGGTGATGATTCCTTTTTCAGGAAAATAACATGTAGCCTGTGTCATGACCTGCCCCATGTTGCTAGTAATCTTGCCTCTCTGTGATAACAAGGTTATTTCTCTTTGCTGAGGGACATGAATTCCTGGGAATGGGCCTTCCCAGTGGTGAGAAATGAATAATGCCTATCACTCTAACTTAAGCAAAGATTGAATAGCAATATTTCCATGGGAAGATTTTTGATCAAAAATCTTCCTGTAGGGGAAATAACCTACAGGTCACATTTGATAGTTCACTTTAAAAGTAAGCAGGGTTACAAATTAACCCACCTTGGGAAGGTCTTGCGATTCATGTTAACTTCCTGTCTCTTAGTAATGAATCTGATCATGAGTTCCTCACATTGTTAATGTGTTGATTAAGGCATATCTTACTGACACTGAAAATGACATGATTTGTTTCTGAATCATAAAGTATTACTGATTGTCTTGCATATAGACATTTTAGCCTGTACATTGCAATCTGCATCTAGATTGCATTGTCTGTTTTATACTGTCCAATTAAAAATGATAGTTCCATTATGGGAGTCCCCTTACCTTCTCCTAAATTTTCCTATAAAAGCTTTCCCACTTGTAATAGATGCTAGAACCCTCCCTAATTTGTTAAAGTGTCTTCCTAGTCCAGTCCTCACATTTGGCTTCCAATGCAGTAACTGGAATGCAGAAATAATTTGTCAAATTATTTTTGCCTCAACAGCCTCAATTTTGGTTGACATGTGATATCTCACTATAGTTTCATTATGCAAATTATATAATTTGCATTTCCCTAATGATTAGTGATGTTGAGCATTTAAAAAATATACTGTAGGCTATTTGTGCTCTTTTGAGAAATATATATTCAGTGTGACTTTTGGTAAGTTCTTTTACCCCTTTGAGCCTTGCTTTTGTTAGTATTCTCCCCTTACTCATTTTTAAATCAGGTTATTTGTTTTCTTGCTATCGAGTTGTCTGAATTCCTTATATGTTGGAATATTAAGCCCTTACCAGATGTACAGTTTGCAGATATTTTCTTCTACTTCATAGATTGTCTCTTCACTCTGTTGATTGTTTTGGTTTTGGTTTTGTTGTTTTGTCATGCAGAAGATTTTAAATTTGGCATAATTTCATTTGTCTGTTTTGCTTTTGTTGCCTGTGCTTTTGGATTCATATCTAAAAATTATTGCCCAAACCAAGTCATAGCATTTTCCTCCTATGTTTTCTTCTAGCACTTGTATAGTTTCAGGTCTTACATTTAAGTCTTTAATCCATGTTGGGTTGATTTTTCATATGGTATATGATAAGGTCCCATTCATTCTTTCTGCATGTGGGTATCCAGTTTTCCCAACACTATTTATCAACGAGACTGTTCTTTCCCTATTGTGTGTTCTTGGCACCTTTGTCAAAAATTAATTGACCATAAATGTATAAATTTATTTCTGGGGTCTCAATTCTGTTCTTTTGGTTTATGTGTCTGTTTTTATGCCAGTACTATGCTGTTTCAACTACTATAGCTTTGTAGTAGATTTTGAAATCAGTGTCATGCCTTCAGCTTTGTTTATTTCGCTCAAGACTTTTTTTAGCTATTTGGGTTCTTTTGTGGTTCCATATACATTTTGGAGTATTTTTTCTGTTTCTCTGAGAAGTATCATTGGCATTTTGATGGGGATTACATTGTAGATTACTTTTGGGTAGTATGGACATTTTATCAATATTATTCTTCTAATCCATAAACACAAGATATCATTCCATTTATTTGCATCTTCTTCAATTGCATTTTAGTAGTATCTGAGTTGCCTCTCACACATCAGTTTATTAGATAACAGACTCACAAACTACATTGAACCAAAACAAAACAAGACCCATGAAAAGAAATGCTACCCTAAAAATGGAAGGAAGGGTTGTTAGTCATGGTGGGGAAAAACATAACCAGCATATATGATTTTTAGTTTTAACAAAGCATTAACTGTTAGCACAAAATGATAGGGTGTAGCACATAGGGAATAGTTTGCTTAATCATTTTTTATTATCTGTAACGAATGTTTTCTCCAATCCCGTTGGACTCAGGGAGTGTATTAGTTTGTTCTTTCACTGCTATAATGAAATACCTGAGATTTATAAAGAAAAGAGGTTTAATTGGATGTCAGTTTCACAGGCTGTGCAGGAAGCATGGCTAGGAAGGCATCAGGAATCTTATTATCATGGCAGAAGGGGAAGAAGAAGCAGTCACATCTTACTTGGCCAGAGCAGAAGAAAGAAAGTGAGTGGGGAGCTGCTACATACTTTTAAACAACCAGACAACCAGATCTTGTGAAAACTCTATCATGAGAACGGCTCTCGGGGGATGGTGCTAAATTATTAGAAACTGCCCTGATGATCCTATCACCTCCCACCAGCCCTCACCTCCAGCATTGGGGATTACATTTCAACATGAGATTTAGGTAGGGATACAAATCCAAACCATATCAAGAGTCTCCTCAAAACTGTGTCCTCTGCTTTTCTTCCAGAGCATTTGGGTTTTGAGTGGCTCTAGCCTCAGCTGTGAGGTCAGCTCCTGTCTACACAAGTGATATCTGAATCCATCTTTTCACCTTTGAACTTATCATCTCTGTCCATTTTTTACATTGCCCTTTTTCAAATGCACTTCTTCCATTGGACATTGATTCACAACTCAAATTATACCCAGTGAAAGCCCATCTTCTACTCTTTCCCAGAGAAGGATAGCCACGGCCTTTTACCTTACACCATTTAGTCTCCAAATCAGGCAATTTACAAGTCCCGTTTGTGACTTATCAATAGCGTCTTACTACCTCCATCAACCCAGTTAATGCAAATTTGCATGATTCCCTGACTCACTAGAAGGAATTCCTAGAGATTCAAGTTCACTGGCCTTGCCTCACTTACACCTTATGCAAGTTAATTTTATCCTTGGTGGTTACCCAAAATTTCTCTTTAGGGAAGTTTAAAAATACCACCAAAAAGAAACTTCAGATTCATTTAAAATCTATGCTTGCCTTTTCTCCTATATGTACCCTCTATAACTTAAAATTGTTCAATTTTCTTTTAGAAGATTTTAGATTGTTATGTCATCTTTTTCCTCTGTGCAGTTTTAGAACCACAGCAATGTTGTCCAGAATGCCGGAGCTATCTTTTCACACGGTACATTCCCTAGCATTGGTCTTTCCTAGTTAATCCCTGAAACTTTCCAAAGTTTTGACATAGTTAAAGGGAATAACAGAGGCGGTGAGACAAAGCAAGGTTTGAATCCTAGTTCTGCAATTTTCTACCAGGGTGACTTCTGATAAATTTCTTTACTCCTCCAAGCCTTGCTTTTGTCTGTTAGTTTTTTTTTTTTTTTTTTCCCTCTTAACTATAAAATCAAGTTGACAACATGTGTCTCATAGACTGGCTTTAAGAATTAAATGAGGTAACACAGTGGTGGCTCTACCTAGCAGGAATCCTAACAGTGGCTCAGTGAGTGCTAGCTCCTTTCTCCCTCACTTCTCATCCCATTCCACCCCCTTTCATCCAGGAACTAAGTAGAACCAATTCCCTGAGAGTTAACGGGTTAAAGTTCAGATGGAAGTAGATTCTGACATTATATGGATTATTAGTGAAAATTGACAAACATATGTCTTTCACTTCCATGTAGTTAACTTATAGGAAAATTGCAGCTGTGTAAAATGCCACCCCAAACCCATAAGTGGAAAAAGAGAAAAGTAATTTTGGTAAAAGTCTATGTGCTTTCCATGTCTAGCATTCATCTAACTCACAGGAGAGGATCTATAAAGATCCTATGCTCTGTTGTGTCGGACATTGGCTTCCAAATGTATAGTAGATTAGAAAAGACTGGACAAAGTGGGAATGTTGACAGTAGTGAAAGCTACAGCTGTGGGCTGAAAGTCAAGAAAGGAAGCAGGAAAACCACAAAAATTAGATAGGATATTTTGCTTGAAAAAGAAGTAATTTAGCACCTTTAGCAGTTCTGTTGTTTCTGAGAATATTGTAGGCCAGTATAGTAATCAATGTTCATAATAATGGTCCTTAATTATCAGTAAAGGTATATATTATGTCATTTGTAGTTGATGTAAGTATATTAGGAAGTGTATAATAATTTATAAAAACTTCTATGCTAAGTAGCTAATATGTTTTCCTTAAAAAGATGTTGGTGGCCCTTCATCAGAGAGATTTCTATTATCTTGAAATTTCAGTATTTGGAACATCTGTGATAAGTCAGTTACTTCCACTAATGCCAATATGTATGTGCTGGGAGTAGGGTGGGTGTGGGTAAGGTGTGTACATACAAACAAATAAAAAGATGTGCTATGATGTATTCAAGTAAAAACATCCCCATTGAACTCTACATCGGGAGAGTCAGTTACCAAAGGTATAAAAATTCTTAATTCTAGTATGGTTTCACAGAACATTGCTATAGTGAAGCCTCAGAAGATAAAACCACATCTATCAAATACTATTCCCCTGGAATAGAAACAAACATTATTTGAGTAAATGAGATCCTTCTTCACCTGAAGAAATAAAACTTCACACTTCCCATCATCGCCTAAAAAAAAGTGATTTTTGTCATTCTCCTTCTGAATTAAATTATCCTGAATGTTTCAGCTTCTTAAATTGCCTTGCTCAGAACTAGCTATGTTTTTGAAATTACTTTTCTTTCTTTAGAAATAATTTCCATATATTATTAAACTTTATGGCAAAGTTTCTATCCTGGGTAGTTTTTCTTCTGCAACTTTGTGGATTTAAATATAATAGTTACATAGCCCACATATATATTGACAATATTTATTATCAATTCTTGTGACTTAAGTTTTAATTTTTTCCTCATTTTTTTTCAAAACAAACCAAAGGCCTATATTCAACAGATGCTGAAGTTTTACTTCCATTTAAAAGGAAAAAAAAAAATATATATATAGCATATAAATATAATTTGTATTTTGTATACAAGTATAATAAATACGTATATTTACACACACACATAAATTATATTACACATACTTGTATGTGTAAATATATGTATACATATATTTACACACACATAAATTATATATATATATTATATTACACATACTTTTATGTGTAAATATATGTATTATATATTATATTTATATAGTAATATACATCTATATCTTGCCTTTATTTGGATTAATCAAGTATTTTAAAATGTTATTTCATTTGTCCATAGTAGCTTGTTATATATTTATGTATTAATATTCTAGTCGTTGTTCTAAACATTGTAACATGTATCCTTGGCTTATTCATTAGAACTTTTAGTACTTCATGGATAATGCAAGAATTTAAAAACTTAAACTTCGTTTACCCCATTTTCAGTTTTTATGCTTTTGTTGTCAAGCATCTTAATTCTCTCTCTATTTTAAATCTTGTCAAACATATCTATTTTTCTATAGTGAGCATTTGTTCATACTGATGTCCTTTTACCCTTTCTGCTGCTCTTCATTCCCTGCTATATTCCTCTGCTTCCAGTTAGGGGCATTTTTTATTTACCTGAAAAACTCTCTTAGTATTTTGTTTTAGCACAAGTCCACTAAGAACAAATTCTCTCCATTTTTGTTTGTTTGTCTTTAAACATTTTAATTTCACCTTTTGAAGGTTAATTTTTGCTGAGATTCAAATTATAAGCTGTTAGTTTTATCTTTAAGCATTTTTTTTTTTTTTTTTTTTTTTTTTTTTTTTTTGAGACAGAGTGTCATGCTGTTGCCCAGGCTAGAGTACAATGGCTCTGTCTTGGCTCATGGCAACCTCCACCTCCCGGGTTCAAGCAATTCTCACTGCTTCAGCCTCATAAGTAGCTGGGATTACAAGTGCCTGTATTTTTAGTAGAAATGGGGTTTCATCATGTTGGCCAGGCTGGTCTCAAACTCCTGACCACAGGTGATCTGCCTGCCTTGGCCTCCCAAAGTGTTGGGATTACAGGCATGAGCCACCATGCCTGGCCTCTTTCAGCATTTTAAACATGTCATTCCGTTGATTCTATAGCTTTTATTGCTTATATTTAATAGGTAACTATAAGTCTCATTGCAGAGTCCTTGAAGATAATGTTCCTGTTTCTTTTTCAATTTTTCTCTTTATCTTTCATTTTCAGCAATTTGACTATGATTTTTTGCATCCCGTTTGAGATTTTAGTTTTTTTAGCTTAAGGTGCAATGTCTTAGGTTGATTATTTTTGCATATTCTCAGAGAATCTCTCTTTAAATATTGTTTTTGCTCAAATTTCTCTCTCTCTCTATTCTCATCCTTTGGTTACATGTGGGTTTGACCTTTTCACTCTATCGTATATGTCTTTTATCTTCAGAAAACAGATAAGAGAATGGAAAATTCTTTTTTTTTTGAATTTTTTAATTTAATTTTATTTTTTTCCCATTTATTTTATTGCATTTTAGGTTTTGGGGTATGTGTGAAGAACATGCAAAATTGTTGCATAGGAACACACGTGGCAGTGTGATTTGCTGCCTTCCTCCCCATCACCTACATCTGGCATTTCTCCCCTTGCTATCTCTCCCCAACTTCCCACCCCCCACCATCCCTCCCCTATTTCCCCCCAACTGACCCCAGTGTGTAGTGCTCCCCTCCCTGTGTCCATGTGTTCTCATTGTTCAACACCCGCCTATGAGTGAGAACATGCGGTGTTTGATCTTCTGCTCTTCTGTCAGTTTGCTGAGAATGATGGTTTCCAGGTTCATCCATGTCCCTACAAAGGACCCAAACTCATCGTTTTTGATGGCTGCATAATATTCCATGGTGTATATGTGCCACATTTTCCCTATCCAGTCTATCGTCGATGGGCATTTGGGTTGGTTCCAGGTCTTTGCTATTGTAAACAGTGCTGCAATGAACATTCGTGTGCACATGTCCTTATAGTAGAACGATTTGTAATCCTTTGGATATATACCCAGTAATGGGATTGCTGGGTCAAATGGAATTTCTATTTCTAGGTTCTTGAGGAATCGCCACACTGTCTTCCACAATGGTTGAACTAATTTACACTCCCACCAACAGTGTAAAAGTGTTCCTATTTCTCCACATCTTCTCCAGCATCTGTTGTCTCCAGATTTTTTAATGATCGCCATTCTAACTGGCGTGAGATGGTATCTCAATGTTGTTTTGATTTGCATTTCTCTGATGACCAGTGATGATGAGCATTTTTTCATGTTTGTTGGTCTGATGTATGTCTTCTTTTGTAAAGTGTCTGTTCATATCCTTTGCCCACTTTTGAATGGGCTTGTTAGTTTTTTTCTTGTAAATCTGTTTTAGTTCTTTGTAAATTCTGGATATCAGCCCTTTTGTCAGATGGGTAAACTGCAAAAATTTTTTCCCATTCTGTTGGTTGCCGATTCACTCTGAGGACTGTTTCTTTTGCCATGCAGAAGCTGTGGAGTTTGATTAGGTCCCATTTGTCTATTTTGGCTTTTGTTGTCAATGCTTTTGGTGTTTTGGCCATGAAGTCTTTGCGTACACCTACGTCCTGAATGGTTTTGCCTAGATTTTCTTCTAGGGTTTTTATGGTGTTAGGTCTTATGTTTAAGTCTTTAATCCATCTGGAGTTAATTTTAGTGTAAGGTGTCAGGAAGAGGTCCAGTTTCTGCTTTCTGCATATGGCTAGCCAGCTTTCCCAACACCATTTATTGAACAGGGAATCCTTTCCCCTTGCTTGTTTTTGTCTGGTTTGTCAAAGATCAGATGGTTGTAGATATGTTGTGTTGCCTCCGAGACCTCTGTTCTGTTCCATTGGTCTATATCTCTGTTTTGGTACCAGTACCATGCTGTTTTGATTACTATAGCCTTGTAGTATAGTTTGAAGTCTGGTAGTGTGATGCCTCCAGCTTTGTTCTTTTTGCTTAGGATTGTCTTGGCTATGCGGGCTTTCTTTTGGTTCCATATGAAGTTTAAGGTGGTTTTTTTCCAGTTCTGCGAAGAAGGTCATTGGTAGCTTGATGGGGATAGCATTGAATCTGTAAATTACTTTGGGCAGTATGGCCATTTTCACGATATTGATTCTTCCTAACCATGAACATGGAATGTTTCTCCAACTGTTTGTGTCCTCTCTTATTTCGTTGAGCAGTGGCTTGTAGTTCTCCTTGAAGAGGTCCTTTACATTCCTTGTTAGTTGTATTCCTAGGTATTTTATTCTCTTTGTGGCAATTGTGAATGGAAGTTTGTTCTTGATTTGGCTCCCTTTAAGTCCGTTATTGGTGTATAGGAATGCATGTGATTTTTGCACATTGATTTTGTATCCTGAGACTTTGCTGAACTTGCTTATCAGTTTCAGGAGGTTTGGGGCTGAGACGATGGGGTCTTCTAGATATACAATCATGTCATCTGCAAATAGAGACAATTTGACTTCCTCCTTTCCTATTTGAATGCCCTTTATTTCTTTTTCTTGCCTGATTGCTCTGGCTAGAACTTCTAATACTATATTGAATAGCAGTGGTGAGAGAGGGCATCCTTGTCTGGTGCCACATTTCAAGGGGAATGCTTCCAGTTTTTGCCCATTCAGTATGATATTGCCTGTTGGTTTGTCATAAATAGCTTTTATTATTTTGAGATACGTTCCATTGATACCTAGCTTATTGAGTGTTTTTAGCATAAAGGGCTGTTGAATTTTGTCAAAGGCCTTCTCTGCATCAATTGAGATAATCGTGTGGTTTTTGTCTTTGGTTCTGTTTATGTGGTGAATTACGTTTATAGACTTGCGTATGTTGAACCAGCCTTGCATCCCCGGGATGAAGCCTACTTGATCATGGTGGATAAGCTTTTTGATGTGCTGTTGCAATCGGCTTGTCAGTATTTTATTGAAGATTTTTGCATCTATGTTCATCATGGATATTGGCCTGAAGTTTTCTTTTCTTGTTGAGTCTCTGCCGGGTTTTGGAATCAGGATGATGTTGGTGTCATAAAATGATTTGGGAAGAATTCCCTCTTTTTGTATTGTTTGGAATAGTTTCAGAAGAAATGGTACCAGCTCCTCTTTGTATGTCTGGTAGAATTCAGCTGTGAACCCATCTGGACCTGGGCTTTTTTTGGGTGGTAAGCTCTTAATTGCTGCCTCAACTTCAGACCTTGTTATGGGTCTGTTCAGGGTTTTGGCTTCTTCCTGGTTTAGGCTTGGCAGGAGGCAAGTGTCCAGGAATTTATCCATTTCTTCCAGGTTTATTAGTTTGTGTGCATAGAGTTGTTTGTAATAATCTCTGATGATGGTTTGAATTTCTGTGGAATCTGTGGTGATATCCCCTTTATCGTTTTTTATTGCATCAATTTGGTTATTCTCTCTTTTCTTTTTTATTAATCTGGCTAGTGGTCTTTCTATTTTGTTGATCTTTTCAAAAAACCAGCTCCTGGATTTATTGATTTTTGAAGGGTTTTTTGTGTCTCTATCTCCTTCAGTTCTGCTCTGATCTTAGCTATTTCTTGTCTTCTGCTAGACTTTGAGGTTTTTTGATCTTGCTCCTCTAGCTCTTTCAGTTTTGACGATAGGGTGTCAATTTTTAATCTCTCCTTGCTTCTCATGTGGGCACTTATTGCTATATATTTTCCTCTAGAGACTGCTTTAAATGTGTCCCAGAGATTCTGGTATGTTGTGTCTTCATTCTCGTTGGTTTCGAAGAATATCTTTATTTCTGTCTTCATTTCATTGTTTATCCAGTCAACATTCAAGAGCAAGTTGTTCAGTTTCCATAAAGCTGTGTGGTTCTGGGTTAGTTTTTGAATTCTGAGTTCTAACTTGATTGCACTGTGGTCTGAGAGACTGTTTGTTAGGATTTCCGTTCTTTTGCATTTGCTGAGGAGTGATTTACTCCCGATTATGTGGTCAATTTTAGAGTAGGTGTGATGCGGTGCTGAGAAGAATGTATATTCTGTGGATTTGGGGTGGAGAGTTCTGTAAAGGTCTATTAGGTTTGCTTGGTCCAGGTCTGAGTTCAAGTCCTGGATATCCTTGTTAATTTTCTGTCTGGTTGATCTGTGTAATGTTGACAATGGGGTGTTAAAGTCTCCCACTATTATTGTGTGGGAGTGTAAGTCTCTTCGTAAGTCATTAAGAACTTGCCTTATGTATCTGGGTGCTCCTGTATTGGGTGCGTATATATTTAGGATCGTTAGCTCCTCTTGTTGCATTGATCCTTTTACCATTATGTAATGTCCCTCTTTGTCTTTTATGATCTTTGCTGCTTTAAAGTCTAATTTATCAGAGATGAGAATTGCAACTCCTGCTTTTTTTTGCTCTCCATTTGCTTGGTAAATCTTCCTCCATCCCTTCATTTTGAGCCTTTGTGTATCCTTGCATGTGAGATGGGTTTCCTGGATACAGCACACCGATGGGCTTTGTCTTTTTATCCAATTTGCCAGTCTGTGTCTTTTGATTGGGGCATTTAGTCCATTTACATTTAGGGTTAATATTGTTATGTGTGAATTTGATACTGCCATTTTGGTGCTAGCTGGGTGTTTTGCCCTTTAGTTGAGCTGGTACTTGTTGTTCCTTTATATGTGTAGAGCCTCTTTCAGGAGCTCTTGTAGAGCTGGCCTGGTGGTGATGAAATCTCTGAGTACTTGCACATTCCCAAAGGATTTTATTTTTCCTTCACTTATGAAGCTTAGTTTAGCTGGATAGGAAATTCTGGGTTGAAAGTTCTTTTCTTTAAGGATGTTGAATATTGGCCCCCACTCTCTTCTGGCTTGTAGGGTTTCTGCTGAGAGATCTGCTGTGAGTCTGATGGGCTTCCCTTTATGGGTAACCCGACCTTTCTCTCTGGCTGCCCTTAGTATTTTCTCCTTCATTTCGACCCTGGTGAATCTGACGATTATGTGTCTTGGGGTTGCTCTTCTTGACGAATATCTTTGTGGTGTTCTCTGTATTTCCTGGACTTGAATGTTTGCCTGCCTTGCTAGGTTGGGGAAGTTTTCCTGGATAATATCCTGAAGAGTATTTTCCAGCTTGGATTCATTCTCTTCATTGCATTCGGGTACGCCTATCAAACGTAGATTAGGTCTTTTCACATAGTCCCACATTTCTTGGAGACTTTGTTCATTCCTTTTTACCCTTTTTTCTCCAGTCTTGCCTTCCCGTTTTATTTCATTGAGTTGATCTTCGACCTCTGATATCCTTTCTTCTGCTTGGTCAATTCGGCTGTTGATACTTGTGCATGCTTCACGAAGTTCTCATGTTGCGTTTTTCAGCTCCATCAATTCACTTATATTCCTTTCTATTTTGTCCATTCTCGTTAGCATTTCATCAAATCTTTTTTCAAGGTTCTTAGTTTCTTTGCATTTGGTTAGAACATGTTCTTTAAGTTCACAGAAGTTTCTTACTACCCACCTTCTGAAGTCTGATTCTGTCATTTCATCACACTCGTTCTCCCTCCAACCTTGTTCCCTTGCTGGTGAGGAGTTGTGATCCCTTGTAGGAGGAGAGGTATTCTGTTTTCGGGTGTTTTCATCCTTTTTGCGCTGGTTTCTTCCCATCTTTAAGGATTTATCCACTTGTCGACTTTGTAGTTGCTGGCTTTCAGATTGGGTCTCAAATCTTTCAGTTTGACGTTCTGTTTGTTGATGATGAGGTTATTTCTGTTTCTTGGTTTTCTTTCTGACAGTCTGGCCCCTCTGCTGTAGGTTTGTTGAGGTTCACTCCAGGCCCTGCTTGCCTGGGGTTCACCTGCAGCAGCTGCTGAACAGCAAGGGTTGTTACCAGTTTTCTTCTTCTGCTATCTTTGTCCCAGAAGGATACCCGCCTAGTGTCAATCTGATCTCTCTTTTATGAGGTGTCTTCTTGGATATATAGGGGTCAGGGAGCTGCTTGAGGAGACGGTCTCTTCTTTATAGGAGCTCAAATGGTGAGCTGTGAGCTCTGTTATTGTTCATTCAGAGCTGCTGGGCAGGTACTTTTAGGTCTGCTGCAGCAGAACTCATAAACTGCTTTTTGTTCCCAGGTGCTCTGTCCCAGGGATTTAGGGCTTTATTTATGAGTTTCCATTATGTTGCCACCTTCTTTTATTTTTTCCTTCAGACCTGCTCTGCCCAGCAAGGAGGCAGCCTAGTCACTATCGGCCTATAGAGGCTTTGCTGAGCTGCTGTGGGCTCCGTCCAGCTGCCGAGTGAACTGCCCTGCAGTCCTGTTTATATGGGTGTAGTTAGAAATGCTTTGGCGATGGTGGCCCGCCTCTATTGAGGCGGAGTCTCTTTGCTGTGGCGGGTTGCCTTGGCAACGGCGGGCTGCCTCAGCAATGGCGGGTTGCCTTGGCAACGGCGGGCTGCCTCGGTAATGGCGGACGCCCCTCCCCCACAGAGCTGAACCGTCCCGGGTTCAGCTGAGCTTGCTGTGAAAGTCTCAATCCAGTTTCTGGTTGCTGTTCTTTTGTGGGGGTGGGGCCAGCCGAGCCTGATCGCCTGGCTCCCTGCCTCAGAGCCTTTTTTAAGTTGGTGTTCCATTCGCCTGTTGAAGAGGCGCTGGGGTCTGTTTGTTTTCCCCTGCGGCCACTCACTGTGCTGGCTTAAACAGCGGCACTGAGGTTTGTGGCGCTTTTTTCTTTTTTTTTTTTTGCCCTGGAATCTACTGTCCTGGTTCTCTGCTCAGTCCCCTTTTTCAACCGGCGAATGGGCGACTTCCCGTGGCTCCAATCGCCAGCCAAAAGGGCACCCGGACCGGTGTATTTTGTATGGAGAACCGCGGCTCCGGGGAGCCGACAAAGCAGCCGCGCGGGGCAAAGCAGCAGCGCTGGCGACCGTGGAGCTCCTCTGCCCGGGAATTTCCTAGTCTGTGGGCAATAAAAACGCGGCGTCCACTCACCCTCTGCACTTTCACTGGGAGCTGCAATCCTGAGCTGTTCCTAAACGGCCATCTTGGATCATCCTCCGAAAATTCTTTTCCATTCTTTTATTCTCACTGTATCTCTGTCCGGATGTTTTATACTCAAATATTCAGTTTCACTAATAGTCTGATTTGTCTTTATAATAATCTATTGAATTCTTATATGTATTTATTTATTTAGCTATATTTGCTTATTTATACTAGAATTTTAATTTAATTCCTTGAAATGGTCTTGTTTTTTCATAAAATTCTTCTTATTGTCATCTATTTTCTTGACCATATGAATCTTCTAGAAATCTCACTAGACCAAAAGACTTTAGTAGGAAACAAATCTGCCAAAAGATGACTGCTGTTCTGGCTTATTGAATTCTATCTACTTGCAGAGATAAGTAGTAACAATCAATACAAGACATAAAAGCAAAACATCTTAAGAATTACATGCAGCAAAAGAGAGGGTGACCTGCATGCATGACATAATGTTTATAGAATTTAAATGCTGAAAAAGACTTTGGTGATCATGTGAGCTAAATTCACCATAGTGCTTAGTATCTTGCAGCTAATGAACACTCAATAAATCTAAATAATGAATTTATTCTCTAGATGAATAAATCAAACCCAGTAGGTGACCTGCCCAAGATGCATAATGTGACCTGAGCTAAGATGGAGCTCATTTCAGAAGAATGTGACACAGAATTTTCATTTCTACAAACTATCTTCCATTGACACATGCCATTTTTCTTTGCTTATTTGACTTTTATTTAAAAAAATTTTAAACACTAGAAGAAAACCTAGGCAAAACCATTCAGGACATAGGCATAGGCAAGGACTTCATGACTAAAACACCAAAAGCATTGGCAACAAAAGCCAAAATAGACAAATGGGATCTAATTAAACTCCAGAGCTTCCGCACAGCAAAAGAAACAATCATTAGAGTGAACCAGCAACCAACAGAATGGGAAAAATTTTTTGCAATCTACCCATCTGACAAAGGGCTAATATCCAGAATCTACAAAGAACTAAAACAGAGTTACAAGAAAATAAACAAACAAAACCATTCAAAAGTGGGCAAAGGATATGAACAGACAGTTTTCAAAAGAAGATATATACGTGACTAACAAACATATGAAAAATGCTCATCATCACTGGTCATTAGAGAAATGCAAATCAAAACCACATTGAGATACCATCTCACGCCAGTTAGAATGGCGACCATCAAAAAATCTGGAGACAACAGATACTGCAGAGGATGTGGAGAAAAAGGAACACTTTTACACTGTTGGTAGAAGTATAAATTAGTTCAGTCATTGTGGAAGACTGTGGCGATTCCTCAAGGATCTAGAAATAGAAATTCCATTTGACCCAGCAATCCCATTACTGGGTCTATACCCAAAGGATTATAAATCATTCTATTATAAAGACACATACACACGTATGTTCATTGCTTCACTCTTCACAATAGCAAAGACCTAGAGCCAACCGAAATGCCCATCAATGATAGACTGGACAAGGAAAATGTGGCACATATACACCATGGAATACTGTACAGCATAAAAAACGATGAGTTTGTGTCCTTTGTAGGGACATGGATGAAGCTGGAAACCATCATTCTCAGCAAACTGACACAAGAACAGAAAAATCAAACACCGCATGTTATCACTCATAGGCGGATGTTGAACAGTGAGAACACATGGACAGAGAGAGGAGAGCATCACACACTGGGGTCTGTTGGCAGGGACTAGGGGAGAGACAGCGGGGGGTAGGGAGGTTGTGGAGGGATAACATGGGGAGAAATGCCAGATATAGGTGACGGGGAGATGGAGGCAGCAAGCCACATTCCCATGTATGTACCTATGCAACAATCCTGCATGATCTGTGCATGTACCCTAGAACCTAAAGTACAATAAAAAAATTTAAATGTACAAAGTAAATAGAATCATTTACATATATAAAGTAGATAGAATAATGAATCTCCATGTACATGTCATCCAAGTTTAAAGTTCAACATTCGAATGGTTATTTTAACTAGTTATTGTTTCATCTATTCTATTGCCCATTCTCCAACCCTCAATTTATTATTCTTGAACAAAATTTTTAAAGTAGAATTCATAAACATGGAAAATACAAATCTTAACCGTACAATATGGATCTACTTATATAACTGTACTGTTATGGACTAAATGGTATCCCTCCATATGCTGAATTCTTAACCCCCAGTGTTTCTATATTTAGAGACAGGACCTATAAGGAGGTAATAATGGTTAAGTGAGGTCATAAGGATGGGGTCATAATCTGACAGGGCCCATGTTCTCATCAGGAGGGAAAGAGATGCCAGAGATCTCTCTTTCTGTTTTTCTGTGCATGCACAAAGAAGAGATCGTGTCAGCATACGGTGTGACGGCAGTGCCTACATGCCAAGATAAGAGGCATCAGAATGATACGTGCCATGCCTGCACCTTGATCTTAGACTTTCCAGCCTCCAAAACTGTGAGAAATAAGCCACCCAGTGTTTTGCTATTTTGTTATGGCAGCCTGAGCTGACTAATATATGCACACTAGCATAATAGGAAGCATAGCAATCTATCCAGGAAATTTCTAATGCCCTTCTTCCCACCCTTGAGGCAGCCACTGTTCTTTTTCCCCCCTTATATCAGTGTTGCCTATTTTAGAAATTCATATAAATGAAATAATTGAGTATATTGTCTTTTTTGTTTCTTTCATTCAATATTCTGTCTGTAAGACTTAACTGTGTTATGATTCCTTTTCATTGTTCCATAGTATTCTATTGTATAATTGATCTGTTCTCATGTTGTAGCCATTTGAGTAGATTCCAGCTTTTGTGACTAGAGCTGCTATGTACATTCTTGTACAAGCCTTTTGGTGGACATGATTTATGACTTCTCTTGGATAAATGCCTAGGAATGAAATTTCTGGGTCAAAGACTACTTACGTGTTTCACCCATTCTAGTGACTGTGTAGTGGTATCTCATTGGAGTTATAGCTTATATTTCCCTGATGACTAATAATGTAGAACACTTTTTTAACGTGCTTATTGATCATTTGTATATTTTATTCTGTGAAGTGTCTGCTATGCCTTTACTTATTTGGAATTGCTTATTAAGTTATAATTTATTATATGTTCTTCATGTAGACATAGAATTTGTGATATTTTCTGTATGTGTGTGTCTTGCCTATTCCTAAAAAAGGAAGATAGCAGAAGAGAAGATAATATTTAGAGAAATATGCAAACCATAAGTATACAGAAAAATACATGCGCTCTTTTGATGAGCACAAATTTTAAATTTTGATAGTCTGATTTATCAATTTTTTTTCCCTATGGTTATCACTTACTGCATTCTGCCTAAGAAACCTTTGCCTATTTCATGTTATGAAAACATTCTTCTTGATTTTATTTGAAAAGCTTTATGGGTTTAGTTTTTACATTTAGGTCTATCATCTATCTTAATATTAACACACTTGAAATCACATTGTGTATACAGCTTTGTAATGTTCTTCCACCTCCAACACTATTTTGTCAATCTTTTCACGTCATTGAAGATATTTCATAAATAATGTTAGGAGCTGTGTGACTTTCTATGCTATAAATGTGATATTATTTATTTAATGGTTCCTTTACTTTTGGACATTTAGATTATTCTCTCTCTGCTGTTATACCTGTAATAACAATCTGTTTTTGCATATGTATGTGCATTTTGGATTATTTCTTTTGGGTGCATTCCTAGAAGGGGAATTACTGGGCCAAACAGTATGGAACATCTTTAAGTCTCTTAATACATATTATTTCCCTAAATGCTTTCCAGAAGAGAATGTGATCATTTAAATTCCCTCCAGCAGCATATAAAAATGACTATCTCATCATATTCTCTCATTGAATACTATTCCTCTTTAAAATATTTTCTTCTTTGACACTGCAATAAATAAAGAAGCTATTTCTTGCAGTGTCAATTTGTGTTTCTTTTATCATTAATGAGTTTGAACTAATAAAATAGATTGGTTAAACTTATTTTCCTAATTTTTGAATAGCCAGTTTATACACTATGCTCACTTATCTATTACTTTTTCAGTAGGGGTCTTATCTTTATTTCCTGTGAGTTCCAGAAATTTGTATATTAAGTATATTAGTCACTTGTCTTATTTTATACTCATATAGTTCTTAGTTTTTGATTTTTGGTTATGATTTTTGATGATGTTAGTGGTCCCACTCAAAATTTTTGTCAGTACTATAAAGACATTTAGAAATATATCAGCAGTAAAATTTCAGAGATAGGAAAAGCTAGCAATACTGAGCTAAGCACAATGCCTTTTACCAGGATGACAGAGTCGGAATTTTCATCTTTGGCCTGCTCAGCAATTACTGTGTGTTCAAGAATGGGTCCCATGTTTATCTTCTGCCTGTTTCTCCATGTATAAGATACAGATACATATTAAAATTTTATGAGACTCCTAGATGATAGTCAGTATAATTAAATGCAAAGTATGCCTATAAGCTATTTTAGCATACATATTATGTGGAAAGTACAGAATCATTTTCTTTCTTTTTATATATTTGTAGGAGATAAAAATGTAATAAAAATGCATACATTATTTTACTTTTATGGTAAAACTAAATTTATTATATTAAGAAAACTCCCTAAAAGAAAAGATACTTATATTGAAAACAGTCGCAATTATATTCTATGTAATACCCTGGGAAAATTAAAGAAGAAAGACATCTTAATTAATGAAAAAGATTCATTCTAAATATACCCCTCCCCCCCCCTTTTTTTTATCAGACACAGTTACGCCTTCTGAAACCTCACCACTCTTGTCAGTTAATACCAGAATTCACAAATGTTCCTTATGAATTTAAAGCATTTTCCTTATATCAAGTTACTTTCTTTGGATTATGAAATCATAGACTCCTTATAGACCTGGAAAATTTGAAGACTCTTGTCTAATTTTATATTTGTGAGAACTGAGGCCCAAAGAATTTCAGTATTTTCTCAAAAACTAGTTATTTCTGGCCAGGTGCAGTGGCTCATGCCTCTAATCCCAGCACTTTGGGAGGCTGAGGTGTGTGGATCACTAGGTCAAAAGATTGAGACCATCCTGGCTAACATAGTGAAACCCCATCTCTGTTAAAAATTAAAAAATTAGCTAGGCATGGTGGTGCACACCTGTATTCCCAGCTACTTGGGAGGCTGAGGCAGGAGAGTTGCTTGAACCTGGGAGGTGGAGGTTGCAGTGAGCTGAGATCGTGCTACTGCACTCCAGCCTGGCAACAGAGCAAGAGTCCATCTCAAAAAAACAAAAACAAGAACAAAAACCCAAAAACCAAAAGACTAGTTATTTCCAAAAAATGAATGCCAGGGCCCAGATGAGAACCTGGAATTTCTTGCTTTCTACTCTGGAGTTCTTCCATAGCTCCCACACTGAGTAAAGGAAGTTAGTAAGTAAGTTCAAAGCACAGCTACCTCAAAATGAAAAACACAACACTTCAAAATGTGTACTTTTTAGCGTAAGATAGATTATCCAAGAGCCTAATGCTTTCTGGTTCTAAAGCAATGATTGTGTTTCCAATATACAGGTAACAGGAGAGAAGTCTCCAAACTCTAGCATGTGGAAAAGTATGTGTTCAAAAAGAGGTAAAATTATGGCTTTTAGAGAGTATTTTTGTCATTTGCCTATAGAGTGGCTTCTGCTTTACAAGACTTTCTACCAGATGTCACAAGGCAAAACTTTTGGAGGTATTTTCCATTTACTACTTAAGAAAAAATATGTGTATAGAAAAAATATGTGTATACATCTCAAACCCTCTTTTAAATTTACTTCAAAGGAAAAAATATCTGCTGCAAAGACTCTTCAGATTATTTATGAAAAATGAATTGTCATTTCATTTTAGAACAAGGTAAACAAAGCCATAAAAAGCATTGCTCAGAACTGTCAGAGATGCATACAGCTTTTAAATCAGAAGGGAGACTTGCTGCTGCATTTTAGGCTAGTGCTTTGTTATGCCAAACTATGTAAGTAATTGAAATGATGAATGAAAAACAGCATTCTAGCATATATAGTGATAAACATGCTATCAACACTCTTGTTAACTACCACAGAGCACGACAAATGAACCTGATCTGCTGACCTTTGTCAAATAAACTACTATCTGTAGGCTGCGTGGAAAGCTTGTTATTATCTAAATTTATTTTCAGTTAGATGGACTGTTGTTTGGACAACATATAGTTTTAATAGCTATCAATAAAAAAGGACTCCATGGCTGGCAAGATGGCTGAATAGGAGCAGCTGTAGTCTGCAGCCAGCAAGATCAACACAAGGTGGGAGATTTCTGCATTTCCAACTGCGGTATCCAGCTCATCTCATTGGGACTGGTTAGACAGTGGGTGCAGCCCATGGAGGGTGAGATGAAGCAGGGTGGGGCATTGCCACACCTGGGAATCACAAGGGATCAGGGAACTCCCTGCCCTAGTCAAGGGAAGCCGTGAGGGACTGGGCCATGAGGAATGGTGCACACCGGCCCAGATATGACACTTTTCCCACAGTCTTCACAACCTGCAGACCGGGAGATTCCCTTTGGTTCCTATACCACAAGGGCTATGGATTTCAAGCACAGAACTGGGCAGCCATTTGAATAGACACTGAGATAGCTGCAGGAGGGTTTTGTTTATTTATTTATTTATTTTCCCCCCCCCCATACCCCAGTGGGGGAACTGTTCAGTCCACTAGAAATGGGGCTGAAGCCAGGGAGCCAAGTGATCTAGCTCAGCGGATCCCACCCTCATGGAGCCCAGCAAGCTAAGATCTACTGGCTTGAAATTCTTGCTGCCAGCACAGCAGTCTGAAGTCAACCTGGGATGCTTGGCTTGGTGGGGGAGGGGTATTCCCTATTACTGAGGCTTGAGTAGGAGGTTTTCCTTTCACAGTGTGAACAAAGCCACTGAGAAGTTCAAACTGAGTGGAGCCCACCACAACTCAGCAAAGCCACTGTTGCCAGACTGCCTCTCTAGATTCCTCCTCTCTGGCAGGGCAGCTCTGAAAGGCAGCAGCCCCAGTCAGGGGCTTATAGATAAAACTTCTATCTCTATGGAACAGAGGACCTGGGGGAAGGGGCAGCTGTGGGTACAGCTTCAGCAGACTTAAATGTTCCTGCCTGCTGGCTCTGAAGAGATCAGTGAATTTTCCAGCACAGTGCTCAAGCTCTGTTAAGGGCCAGACTGCCTCCTCAAGTGGGTCCCTGACCCCCATGCCTCCTGACTGGGAGATACCCAGCAGGGGTCAACAGACACCTCATACAGGAGAGCTCCAGCTGGCATCTGGCAGGTGCGCCTCTGAGACAAATCTTCCAGAGGAAGAAACAGGAAGCAATATTTGCTGTTCTGCAGCCTCTGCTGGTGTTGTCCAGGCAAACAGGGTCTGGAGTGGACCCCCAGCAAATTTTAGCAGACCTGCAGCAGAGGGGCCTGACTGTTAGAAGAAAAACTAAGAAACAGAAAGAAATAGCATCAACATCAACAAAAAAAAAGAGTCCACACAGAAACTCCAACTGAGGGTCACCAACATCAAAGACCAAAGGTAGATAAATCCATGAACATGAGGAAAAACCAGTGCAAAAAGGCTGAAAATTCCAAAAACCAAAATGCCTCTTCTCCTCCAAAGGATTGCAATGGAACAAAACTGGACAGAGAATGAGTTTGACAAATTGAAGTAGGCTTCAGAAGGTGGGTAATAACAAACTCCTCCAAGCTAAAGGAACATTTCCTAATCCAATGCAAGGCAGCTAAGAGCCTTGAAAAAAGGTTAGGGGAATTGCTAGCTAGAATACCAGTTTAGAGAAGAACATAAATGACCTTGATGGAACTGTAAGCACAACATAAGAACTTTGTGAAGCATACACAAGTATCAGTAGGTGAATCGATCAGATGGAAGAAAGGATATCAGAGATTGAAGAGCAACTAAATGAAATAAAGTGTGAAGACAAGATTAGAGAAAAAAGAATGAAAAGAAACAAACAAAACCTCCAAGAAACATGGGACTTTGTGAAAAGACCAAACCTACATTTAATTGGTGTACCAGAAAGTGATGAGGAGAATGGAACCAAATTCGAAAACAGGAGAATTTCCCCAACCTAGCAAGACAGGCCAACATTCAAATTCAGGAAGTACAGAGCGCAACATAAAGATACTCCACGAGAAGAGCAACCCCAAGACACATAATTGTCAAATTCACAAAGGTGGAAATGAGAGAAAAATGTTAAGAGCAGCCAGAGAGAAAGGTCAGATCACCCACAAAGGGAAGCCCATCAGACTAACAGCAGATATCTCAGGAGAAACCCTGCAAGCCAGAAGAGAGTGATGGCCAATATTCAACTTTCTTAAAGAAAAGAATTTTCAACCCAGAATTTCATATCCAGCCAAACTAAGCTTCATAAGTGAAGGAAAAATAAATCCTTTACAGACAAGCAAATGCTGAGAGATTTTCCCACTACCAGGCCTGCCTTAAGCTCCTGAAGAAAGCACTAATCATGGAAAGAAACAACCGATACCAGCCACTGCAAAAACATACCAAATTGTAAAGACCATCAACAGTATGAAGAAACTACATCAACTAATGAGAAAAATAAACAGCTAACATCAAAATGACAGGATCAAATTCACACATAGTAATATCCTTAAATGTAAACAGGCTAAATACCCCAATTAAAAGACACAGACAGGCAAATTAGATAAAGAGTGAAGGCCCAATGGTGTGCTATATTCAGGAGACCCATCTGATGTTCAAAGACACATAGAGTCTCAAAATAAAGGATAGAGGAATATTAAGCAAATGGAAAACAAAAAGACAAACCCAAACCCAAAACCAAAACCAAGCAACCCCCAAAACAAACAAACAAAAACCAAGGGGTTGCAATCCTAGTCTCTATACAAAACTAACAAGGATATTCAGGACTTGAACTCAGCTCTGGACCAAGCAGACCTAATAGACATCTACAGAACTCTCTACCCCAAATAAACAGAATATACATTCTTCACAGCACCACATCACACTTATTCTAAAATTGACCACATAATTGAAGTAAAACACTCCTCAGCAAATGCAAAGGAATGCAAATTGTAACACACAGTTTCTCAGAATACAGTGCAATGAAATTAGAACTCAAGATTAAGAAATTCACTCAAAATGGCACAACTACATGGAAACTGAACAACCTGCTCCTGAATGACTACTGGACAAATAACGAAATGAAGGCAGAATAAATAAGTTATTTGAAACCAATGAGAACAGAGACACTACATACCAGAATCTCTGGGACACAGTTAAAGCAGTGTTAGGGTAAAATTTACAGCACTAAATGCCCACAGGAGAAAGCAGGAAAGATCTAAAATAGACATCCTAACAAACATCACAATTAAAAGAACTAGAGAAGCAAGAGCAGACAAATTCAAAAGCTAGCAGAAGGCAAGAAATAACTAAGAGCAGAGAAGAACTGAAGGAGATAGAGACATGAAAAACCCTTCAAAAAATCAATGAATCCAGATTTTTAAAAAAAAGATCAAGAAAATAGATAGACTACTAGCCAGACAAAGAAGAAAAGAGAGAAGAATCAAATATGCACAATAAAAAATGATAAAGAGGATATCACCACTGATCCCTTAGAAATACAAACTACCATCAGAGAATACTATAAACACCTCTACACAAATAAACTAGATATCTAGAAGAAATAACTTCCTGCACACATACACCCACCCAAGACTAAACCAGGAAGAAGTCAAATCCCTGAATAGACCAGTAGCAAGTTCTGAAATTGAGGCAGTAATTAATAGCCTAGCAAACAAATAAAAGGCCCAGGACCAGATGGATTCAGTGCTGAATTCTACCAGAGGTACAAAGAGGAGCTGTTACCATTCCCTCTGAAACTATTCCAAAAAATAGAAAAAGAGGGATTCCTCCCTAACTCATTTTACAAGACCAGCATTATCCGGATGCCAAAACCTGGCAGAGATGCAACAAAAAAATAAAATTTCAGGTCAATATCCCTGATGAACATTGATGCAAAAGTCCTCAATAACATACTGGCAAACTGAATCCAGCAGCACATCAAGAAGATCATTTGCTGCAATCAAATCGGCTTCATCCCTGGGATCCAAGGCTGGTTCAACATACGCAAATCAATAAATGTAATATATCACATAAACAGAACCAGCGACAAAAACTACATGATTATCTCAATAGATGCAGAAAAGGCCTTCGATAAAATTCAACACCCCTTCATGCTAAAAACTCTCAATAAACTAGGTATTGATGGAATGTATCTCAAAATAATGAGCTATTTATGATAAACCCACAGCCAATATACTGAATGGGCAAAAGTTTGAAGCATTCCCTTTGAAAACTGGCACAAGACAACGATGCACTCTCCTACCTCTCCTATTCAACATAGTATTGAAAGTTCTAACCAGGGCAATCAGGCAAGAAAAAGAAATAAAGCATATTCATATAGGAAGAGAGGAAGTCAAATTGTCTCTGTTTGCAGATGACATGATTGTATATTTCGAAAACCCCATTGTCTTAGCCCAAAATCTACTTAAGTTGGTAAGCAACTTCAGCAAAGTCTGAGAATACAAAATCAATGTGCAAAAACCACAAGCATTTCTATACATCCACAATAGACAAACAGAGAGCCAAATCATGAGTCAATTCCCATTCACAATTGCTGCAAAGGGAATAAAATACCTAAAAATACAACTTACAAGCGACCTGAAGGACCTCTTCAAGGGGAACTACAAACCACTGGTCAAGGAAATAAGAGAGGACACAAACAAATGGAAAAACTTTCCATGCTCATGGATAGGAAGAATTAATATCATGAAAATGGCCATACTGCCCAAAGTAATTTATACATTGAATGCTATCTCCATTAATTTCTTCACAGAATTAGAAAACACTACTTTAAATTTCATATGGAACTGAAAAAGAGCCCATATAGCCAAGACAATCCAAAGCAAAAAGAACAAAGCTGGAGGCATCACGCTACCTGACTTCAAACTATACTACAAGGCTACAGTAACCAGAACAGCATGGTACTAGTACCAAAACAGGGAGATAGACAAATGGAATAGAGGCCTCAGAAATAACACTACACATCTACAACCATCTGATCTTTGATAAACCTGACAAAAACAAGCAATGGGGAAAGGATTCCCTGTTAATAAATTGTGTTGGGAAAACTGGCTAGCCATATGCAGAAAGCTGAAACTGGACCCCTTCCTTATACCTTATACAAAAATTAACTCAAGATGAATTAAAGATTTAAATGTGAGACCTAAAAGCATAAAAACCCTAGAAGAAAACCTAGGCAATATCATTCAGGACATAGGCATGGGAAAAGACTTCATCACTAAAACACCAAAAGCAATGGCAACAAAAGCCAACATTGACAAGTAGGATCCAATTAAACTAAACAACTTCTGCACAGCAAAAGAAACTGTGATTAGAGTGAACAGGCAACATACAGAATGGGAGAAAATTTTTGCAATCTATCCATCTGACAAAGGGCTAATATCCAGAATCTGCAAAGAACTTAAACAAATTTACAAGAAGAAAACAAGCAATCCCATCAAAAACTGGGCAAAGGAAGTGAACAGACACTTCTCAAAAGAAGACATTTATGCGGCAAACAAACATGAAAAAAGCTTCATCATCACTGGTCATTATAGAACTGCAAATCAAAACCACAATGAGATGTCATCTCATGCTAGTTAGAATCGCAATCATTAAAAAGTAAGGAAACAATAGATGCTGGAGAGGATGTGTAGAAATAGGAATGCTTTTACACTGTTGGTGGGAGTGTAAGTTAGTTCGACCATTGTGGAAGACAGTGTGGCAATTCCTCAAGAATCTAGAACGAGAAATACCATTTGCCCCAGCAATTCCTTTACTGGGTGTATACTCAAAGGATTATAAATCATTCTACTATAAAGACACATGCACACATATGTTTATTGCAGCACTGTACACAATAGCAAAGACCTGGGACCAACCCAAATGCCCATCAATGATAGGCCGGTTAAAGAAGATATGGCACATATACACAATGGAATACTGTGCAGCCATAAAAAAGGATGAGTTCATGTTCTTTGCAGGGATATGGATGAAACTGAAAACCATCATTCTCAGCAAACTAACAGAAGAACAGAAAACCAAACACTGCATATTCTCACTCATAAGAGGGTGTTGAACAATGAGAAAACATGGACATGGGGAGAGGAACAGTGAGAACACATGGAACACAGGGAGGGCCTATTGGCATGTGGGAGGCTAGGGGAGAGATAGCATTAGGAGAAATACCTAATGTAGATGATGGGTTGATGGGTGCAGCAAACAACCATCGCACCTGTATGCCTATGTAACCTGCACATTCAAAGTATAATAAATTTTTAAAAAGAAGGACTCAACTAAATGCTATTAATTTAGGGACTTCCTCTGAAAACATGTTTCACACACATAAAAGTATCTCTGTAGACATATTAGAAGATAAGAGATTCTAAAGCTTTTCAAATATCTTTCTGAAAATTTATCAGAAAATAAGATATTGAATGCAGAATTGAAGTACAGTCAATATATTTAACTCTGTTTAACTCAGTGAGCTCAGGTTAGAAAAGCTGCTTGTTTTTGTTGTCTTTTTGGTTACAACTCTCTTACGAAACATTAAAGTGTTCTAATTAAATTCTCATAGAGTAAACTACAGTACCAGTACTGGCAGTCATCTTTTCTATTTTCTTAAAATAAGTGTTTATTGTTTGTTCTTTAAAAACTTAGGCCAATGAATATTTGTGTAGATGTCATAAATGAGTTGGTGCAGGCTTTCTACTCTAAGTCCATTTTGAAGGTGAATAAGCTCAGCTGTGGAGGGAGAGTATCTTCAAGTTTCTTAGCAGGTTGAAAGGGTAAATGGCAGAGGGCACAATGTATAGAATTCAGTTGCTGGCACCAAGTCCAGAGTTCTCTCTAGAACCCAATGCTAAGAATGAGTATCACCTATAGAAGAATTGGGCAAAAGTAAAACTTGATGTTTTCATTTTGCCACATTTTTCTTAATGAAAATAGAAACAAATAACTAAATTTACCAAACCGTTCTTTTTTGGAAGTTAATTCAGCAGGAAACCTATTACAGTTTCCCTTTCTTCAAGAGAAAAACATTCCAATAGCACAAGGGGATTTTGAAGAACATATCATATGTCTCAAAAGAGAATTACACAATCAGAAAAATGATTGCTTAACTTATGATTAAAGAAATGCAGACTGCATTATGACAGCCTAGCGGATTGCCAGTCTAGCTTTGACATTAACTTGTGTCTCAGTCCAGTGGAGTTGACCCCACAGAATTATTTTTTGGCCAGATGTTTTATGATGCTTACAGGAAAGAATGATGTTGGCTGCATTAAGCAGCATGAAGGGTCTTCATGGTGCAGAGCAGTAGAATGGAGTGGGGACACATACCTTCTACAGGGATAAAGATAGTTCCTGACAAATATCAAAATAAGGTGACCACTCTATGGTAGTTACCTGGGAAATTCTGCCCCCAAATGGAACATTTTGTTAAACCAGAGAAGGAAACATTTCCTATCATGAGGCTGTTAAAGAATTTAACTACAACTCTAATGGGAAATAGAAGCACAAACAGAATGACAGTGGTCACCTAGAGTGGCAACTATCACCCAATGTTCTGATGATTGTGTCTATTCAGATTGAACTTTAAATTTGTACTTGTTAAAATTCGGCAACCAGGAAAGAATATTCCATAGAAACCAACTCTATTTCCAGAACATGAATCAAAGACCACTAAGTCAACATTTGTTCATAGCTAACTATTAATTGATATTTTCTATGGGATTATTTTTTGAGCTTTCAAATTATATAAGTGAGATAGATGGAAATCTTTATGGGGATGGAAAGGATAATGTGTTAGTCAGCATGCTGCTTATTCTGTAGTTATTTCCTTCTTTCAGTCCTTGGTATTTTAGGTGGCCATGAATATATCTGAATGGTAAAGCTGAACTCTCAGCAACTCTGCTACAATCATTTAAAAGCTTGTCTGCCTTGTTAAACAATGAGAACACATGGACACAGGGAGGGGAGCACTACACACTGGGGTCAGTTGGGGGGAAATAGGGGAGGGACGGTGGGGGGTGGGAAGCTGGGGAGAGATAGCAAGGGGAGAAATGCCAGATGTAGGTGATGGGGAGGAAGGCAGCAAATCACACTGCCACGTGTGTTCCTATGCAACAATTTTGTATGTTCTTCACATGTACCCCAAAACCTAAAATGCAATAAAATAAATAAATGGGAAAAAAAAATAAAAAAAAATAAAAGCTTGTTCACATATTAATTGTTCCATTTCAGACTAGTGTTTTATTTAACCCAGGTTATTATCCTTAATGGACATAACCTTGAACATTTTTTAACCCTTTTAAGCCTTAATATTTTATCAGAATTATAACAAGGATGATAAAATGGGAACAGAAATAGAATCTGATTCACAAAATAGCAGCAGGTGGTAGGAGATAATATCCATGAAGCAAGTGTTCAGTGCAGAGGTTGGCATGCACTAAGCACTCAATAAATGAGTTCTCTTAGTATTATTAATGATATATTAAAGCTATGAGGATGAGTGTGTGTGTATATGCATGTGTGTGTTTTGCCTATGTAAGGATGTTTGTTAATTTTTCAATAATGTAGGTGCTTTAAAACAAAACCTTTTAAAGTTTCTAAAAAACACCTAACCAGAGAAGACTTCATTGTAACAAGCAAACAAATAAGCAAGCATCGACTTTAGAACTGAAGTAGTATGGATGCATATTTTAAATATTTATTGTAGAGTATTTGAAAATTATATATTAAATCTGAGAACTTTGATAGAAGAGAATTTTGATCTGAAATATTTAAATAGAGGTGAATTAAAGCAAATGGAACCTATGATACTTTATTTTGTCGTTTATGAGTGGTTAATGTGGAAACTTTTAAATGAATTTATTCTCCAGCAGAAAATACTTGTAGGTATTACATTTCATTAAAAAATCTTTTCTAACAACAATTCTTCCCTATTATCTCATTAATAAGGTCTTTAAAGTGACTTTTCTCTTTCATTTCTAGCCTAAAATGATGAAAACTGTCATGAGAATTTTTCTTCATCGTCCTAGGTTTCAAAAAATTATACTCTACATATCTCAAAAATTCTGTCATTAAAATTACACTTGTATTATAGCGGGAAAATTCTCATTTCATCAATGAGCCCTAAAAATGATGATTAGACAGTGCCCAAAGCCTTGTGTCCTGATTGAATTATAACCAGGCACCTCACTTTGCTGCAGTCAAATTTTAGGGTGTTCACCAAGGAATTTCTGGGCAAAAGGAGCAATTCAGGACAAAATAAGCTGTATTTTAAATTTATTTCTAGTCACATGTAGGAGAGACCTGAAGCAGGAAAACGGAGTTCCCTGGCTGTCTTTCTGGATTCTTTCTGTGCTGTTCATTTATTTAATTTTCAACAATGCTTGGCCTGTTTGCTGTCTTCTGAGAACTAGGGGTCCCTTGGAGCAAAATCAGACCCTCAATTTGTACTCATGGAATTTAGAGAGTTTAAGAGGAATATGAATAGTAATAAAAACAAATTAAAAGTATGAATATAAAATTGCAACTGTGATAACAGTTGCACAGGAGAGATTTCCAGCATCTGGCCAGAGATATCAGGAAAGGCTCTCCTGGGGAGATACGGTTTGACCTAAAGTCTGAAAGAATGAGATAAAATTCCTTACCAGAAAGACCTTTTGGCAAGATGGGATTTAGTGATAGCAAAGAACTAAAAGAAGAATGCAATGGCCAGAACAGATTGCTGAGGGGCAGTGTGGAACTGGAAGAAGCTGGAGATGTGGGCAGGAGCCAAGGAATCCTGGGCTTCATACACCATGGTGAGGAGTTCCCGCTTTATCCCCAAAGCCATGAGAGGCCTTTAAAGAGCTTTGAGTTTGTATGACATGGTCAGATTTTGATTTTGGAAAGATGCCCACTCTGGCTGCAAGGTTGAAACAGATTGTAGGGAGCAATGGTGGTTGGGGAGAGATTAGTTAGGGGGTTACTTTTGAATCCACATGAACCAAGAGAGTGGCCTAAAGTAGCGTTGTGGTGGAGGTGGAGAGAAATGGTTAGATTTAAGAAGAATTCAATTTGAAGAGTGGAGGAGAGTGGGTTAGGAGTGAGGCCTAGTTTTCTGGATATGAGACTGGAGAAATAGGGATACCATTTGTTGAGTTAGGGAGCAATGGAGGTGGAAGACCTGGAAGTGTTGAGCTTACTCATATCACTAGGTTCTGTTAGATGGTTTGTCTCTTAGGTAACTACCTCAAAGCAAATTTCTAGAATCCTGTACCTTCAATTTTATAACAACAACAAAAAAAACCTCAAAAAAAAAAAAAAAAACTTGGCAAATACAGTAATAATGACAAATCATTTCCTCTCAAAAGAGCAAGATCATTTTCAGTACATAGATGTTTATATTTGACCATTGATTGATTCTTTTATATACTTTTTCATTTATTTGACAAATATTTCTTAGGCCCTTCTCATAGGTTGAATTAGGAGGAAGAATTCCTTTTATGTCTTTCACTTAGAAATTTACCAAGGAAATTTCTGCTGTCCAATTAATGCAGGGAAAAATTAATAGTTCAAATGCTCCTGGTAGCAATAAAGTTAACTAATTTTGACCCAATTTTTGAAAAGCTTAATTATCGAAAAAAAAGGAAAGAAAAAATAAAGTCCTTATTCACTTGTTAGAAACGCCTTACTAATTTATTTCTCAACATCCCACCTCTGGTATATTAAAAATGCTGACTGGAATGTTTAAAAACCTGTAAGCTTCATTCACAATCCTGTGTGACACTACCTTGTCATAAGATTTTTATTTTTGTCTACCTTAAGTTTAGGCTGCAGAGATAACTTGGCTTACTGTGCCATCTTTTAATTATCATAGATATGTCTATGATTGATAATTTAATTAAAATACCTTGAACATATGTGCAAAAATAAAATGAGATATTTCTTGATATTTTCCAATTGTCATCCTGTGAATTTTACAAGAAAGAAGAAGTATTATTTTCAAAGTGTCTCACACCAGCAATTTGGGAGGCTGAGGTGGGTGGATTACTTGAGCCCAGTAGTTTGAGACCAGCCTGGGTAACATAGTGAAACCTTGTCTCAACAAAAAAATGCAAAAATTAACTGAGTGGCATGTGCCTTTAAATCCAGCTACACAGTAGGCTGAGGTAGGAGGATCACATGGGCCAGGAAGGTGGAGGTGGCAGCTACCAGTGATTGTGCCACTGCATTCCAGCCTGGGAAACAGAACATGATCCTGTCTCAAAAATCAAGCAAAACAAAAATAAAACCCAAACCCAACAACCGGATATATGAAGAAACTGAGTCACAGAGTGATATTTCTGTCAAAAATTATTCAATGGTGCGGCAACAGAAACTGATAAAACCTTTAGTGCAAATGGATGCAGCTACCTGCAATCAACCTCCATGATCTCCTCCTTGATTATTCTATAATTATTTTTCCTCATTTTGAGTTTTTATCACACACTAAATCATGGTCAGTCTTATACTGTTTATTTTTGTTTAAATGCTGTTTATAATTGTTTAAAATCATTTTTCATCTATGCATGGTTTTGGACATAGATTGTGGCTGCTAGTGAACAAGGACTACAACTTTTGTTCATTTTTTATCCTAGCATATGGGGTACAGAGATAAGCATGTACTTCGGGGGCAGTGGATATTTAGTTGATTATAAATCTGTGTTTTGTATTTTGTATTGTTTGGAGTGAAAAGGTCCTGACATAACTCTGTTGATTGATGGCCAGTAAAGTAACCCAAGACCAAAGAGGTCTCCTGTCTGAGTCTTTCATCCTGCCATATCTGCAGATGGGTACTATGATAGGAAGAGAAGAAAAAGCATGTTTCAGGTAAAATTTGGAAAAATTACATGTCAGAACTTAACACTGGTCTTCCAACTTCAAATTCCGCATGTTGTCTACCTGTTTCTTAAAAAACACAGGCTAGGCATTTGGGATATAGCGTCAAATTCCTAAATATCTTCGGAGTGGATATTATGTACAGAAATATTTTCTAACATTAAAATCAAGAAATGGGAAAACAACTAAAATGCTTTTACAGTGGTTTACAAATTAAAAGATAATTGAATATTGTAATATATCAGTAGTAAAACTGAAAAAATAATTTCAAAATTCTGATTTAAAAAAATCCTTGCCATTGTGGAAATACTCAATTTTTATTTCTTTACTCAAGTACTTCAGTTTATGTTCCAGTTTATGAGCAGCCTGTTGTTGAAATATTAGTGCCTAGCCAAGGTTAAACAACTCACAGAAGGAACAATATTATTCTAAAATGCAACATTTCTGTGCAACTGGAGTGTGTATTTCATGAGCAGAATTCATTTGATCTGATTCTCTCATATTCATAAAACCCAGACTCATCTTGAAGTGATAGCAACAATGCTCTCTAACAAGTATGGAATCATCTGTGATCCACTTCTTTAAATATTACCTCATTTGGCCCTTAGTTGGGTAGTAGAGTCATTATTCTTCTTCTACCCTTGGTTGGATAGAAGAGTCATTATTATTAAGATGCATGTTTGAAACTGAGGATCCCAAAGCCATTGTCAAACAAGTTATTGTTCAACGCACAAGTTGATAAGAGTATTGGGGGTCATGCTTATCATGTGTCAGAATGATCAACTAGCACTAGGTTTTTTTGTATTAGATAATATAAGATAGAGTATGTGGGTTAAAAACATGGGTCCTGGCTTCAAATCCCAGTGTAATCTCTACTAATTTTATGACTGAGCAAATATAAAAACTTTTAAATATGAAGAAAATAATATCACTTACTTCCTAGAAAATTGAATAAGTTAAGGGATATAAGGCTCTTAGCACATATTCAGCACTCAATATATAAAGCTGTTAGTAATCCAACTTAAAGCATCCACCTCTCCACACACATACTCATCACAACAAACAACAACCCTTTAAGGAGAGCTATATTTTAGTCTTCTTTCTTTGTAATCACTCCTTGGCTAATCTCATCCAGTCTTATGGGTCTGAATACTGTTTATTCATTGATGATTTCCAAATGTATATCTCCCATTTGGACCCCTTCCCTGAACTTACATATCTAACTGCCTTCTTCTGTATGACTAACAGGAATCTAAAATATAACATATCCAGAAATGAGTTCCAGACGTTCTCCCTCATCCAGCACCTCCTGCAACCTGCCTGCTTCTAGGTCATGGCAGTGCCAGGTCTTCCAGTCACTCAGATCAGAAACATTGGTGTTCTTGACTTCTCCTTACACTGCCTACTTCTCTTTTACACTCAACATTGGGTCTAGAAGTAAAATCTGTTGATTCTACTTGCAAAATATGTATCACTATGTAACATACTATACATAATACTATTTTGTCTTGTTTATTGTCTGCTCCCCTGTTAGAAGGCAAGCTTCATGAGAGTAAACATTTTTTCTATTTTTAAACTTTTAAGTTCAGGGGTACATATTCAGGTTAGTTAAATAGGTAAACTTGTGTCATGGGGATCTGTTGTACAGATTATTTCATCACCCAAGTAGTATTAAGCTTAGTGCCTATGAGTTATTTTTGCTGATCTTCTCCCTCCTCCCAACCTCCTCCTCTGATAGGCCACACTACATATTGTTCTCCTTTATATGACCATGTGCTCTTAACATTTAGCTCCCATTTGTAAGTGAGAACATGCGGTATTTGGTTTTCTGTTCTTGCCTTAGTTTGCTGAAGATAATGGCCTCCAGTTCCACCCATGTCCCTGCAAAGGACATGATCTTGTTCTTTTTTATGGCTGTATAGTATTCCATGGTGTATATGTACCACATTTTCTTTATCCAATCTGTCATTGATGGGCATTTAAGTTGATTCCATGTCTTTTTTGTTGGGAATAGTGCTGCAATGAACAAATAGGTGTGTGTGTCTTTATAATAGAATGATTTATATTCCTTTGGTATATACTCAGTAATGGGATTGCTGGGCCAAATGGCATTTCTGTTTTTAGATCTTTGAGAAATCACTACACTATCTTCCACAGTGGTTGAACTAACTTACACTCCCACCAACAGTGTATAAGCATTCCTTTTTTTCCACAACCTCACCAACATGTTGTTTTTTGACTTTTTATGAACAGCCATTCTGACTACTGTGAGATGGTATCTCATTGTGGTGTGTTTTTTTTTTTTTTGTTGTTGTTGTTTTTGAAATGGATTCTCACTCTGTTGCCCAGGCTGTGCAGTGGCACCAACATGGCTCACTGCAACCTCCACCTCCTGAGTTCAAGTGATTCTCCTGCCTCAGCCTTCAGGGTAGCTGGGACTACAGAGAGTAGTCCAATTTTTGTATTTTTAGTAGAGATGGGGTTTTGCCATGTTGACGAGGCTGGTCTCAAACTCCTGACTTCAGGTATCTACCCACCTTGGCCTTCCAAACTGCTTGGATTACAGGCATGAGCCACTGCGTCTAGCATTGTTATGGTTTTTTTCATATGATGATTGGTCATATGTATGTTTTCTTTTGAAAAGTGTCTGTTCATGTCCTTTTTCCATTTTTAATGGGGCTGTTGGTGTTTTTTTTTTTTTTTTCCTGTAAATTTAAGTTCCTGATAGTTGCTGAATATTAGACCTTTTTCAAATGTATAGTTTGCAAAAATTTTCTCCCATTCTGTAGGTTGTCAGTTCACTTTGTTGTAGTTTCTTTTGCTGTGCAGAAATTCTTTAGTTTAATTAGATCCCATTGTCAGTTTTTGCTTTTCTTGCAGTGCTTTTGGCATCTTCATCATGAAATCTTTGCCTATGCCTATGTCCTGAATGATATTGCCTAGGTTGTCCTCCAGGATTTTTATAATTTTGCATTTTATGTTTAAGTCTTTAATCCATCTTGAGTTAATTGTAAGGAGGGAGTCCAGTTTCAATCTTCTGCATATGGCTAGCCGGTTATCCCAGCACTATTTATTGAATAAGAATCCTTTCCTCATTGCTTGTTTTTGTCAGGTTTGCCAAAGATCAGATGGTTGAAGGTGTACAGTCTTATTTTTGGGTTCTGTATTCTGTTCCATTGGTCTGTGTGTCTGTTTTTGCACAAATACCATACTATTTTGGTTACTGTAGCCTTGTAGTACACTTTTAAGTAGGGTAGTGTGATGCCTTTAGCTTTGTTCTTTTCGCTCAGAATTGCGTTGGCTATTTGGGCTCTTTTTTGGTTCCATATGCATTTTAAAATAGTTTTTTCTAGTTCTGTGAGGAATATCAATGGTAGTTTAATAGGAATAGCATTGAATCTATAAATTGTTTTGTGCAGTATGGCCATTTTCACAATATTGATTCTTCCTACCCATGAGTATGGAATGTTTTTCCATTTGTTTTGTGTCATCTCTCTTTGATCGGTGTTTTATAGCTCTCCTTTTAGAGATCTTTCACCTCTGTAGTTATCTGTATTCCTAGGTGTTTTATTCTTCTTGTGACAATTTTAAATGGGAGTTCATTCCTGATTTGGTTCTCGGCTTGACTGTTGTTGGTATATTAGGACGGCTAGTGTTTTTTGTTTGTTTGTTTGTTTGTTTTTGAGAGTCTCACTCTGTTGCCCAGGCTGGAGTACAGTGGCATGATCTTGATTCACTGCAACCTCAGCCTCCCAGGTACAAGCGATTTCCCTGCCTCAGCATCTCGAGTAGCTGGTACTACAGGTGCATGCCACCATGCCTGGCTAATTTTTTGTATTTTTAGTAGAGACAGAGTTTCACTGTGTTACCTAGGAGGGTCTTGATCTCTGGACCTCGTGATCTGCCTGCCTCGGCCTCCCAAAGTGTTGGAATTAAGGCGTGAGCCACCACACCCAGCCATGATTTTTCCACATTGATTTTGTATTCTGAGACTGCTGAAGTTGCTTATCAGCTTAAGAAGTTCCTTGGCTGCAACTATGGGTTTTTCTAGATATAGGATCATGTCACCTGCAAACAAGGATAGTTTGACATCCCTTCTTCCTATTTAAGTACCCTTTCAAAGGCTTTACATACTAATTTTAAGTACTAATAGTGCTTAAAAGAGTCCCTCATACATAACAAGTGCTTAATAAATATATGTTGAATGAATGAATAAAAAAACCATTATTTAATAGATGAAGAAACACAAACTCAGAGAAATTGAGTAACATGCCCAAGTACAGGAGCAGGTAAGCAATGGCACCTATGTTGATGTGACTCCAAAGCCTACATTTATCAATACTATACATTTTGTCCAGGTTAATTTCTGGATATTGGCCATAGCTTGGATGTGTCATCAAGCATGTATTAATATAATGATGTCTTAGCACATCCTCAAGAAATAAATATTTATTATAACAAAATCAGTCAATGTTCTAAAAAAATGTTTTTCAAGGGCAGGTACTCACTGGCCAGAGTGCCGAGAGGAAAGGGAGGATTGAGAAGTCTGGCAAAGGGACTTCTGATCTTGCCAGTGTGCCCATATTTCTGAGAAAGAGGCATGCCTTGCCCGGGTTGGGAAGGCAACCCTTCTCTTTTTCACTCTTTGCTTGTGTCCCTCTTGTCTTTTCATATTTTCCCATCTCCCTTCTTATCATTTCCCTCTCTCTTGAGCTTTGTCTCTATCCTTTAGCCCCAAACTGCTCTCTTTTCTCATTATTTTGTGAGAAGCTCTCTCCCCATATATGAATATCAGGGCTGCCCCGTGTGGCTCTTATAATATGAGAAACTTGGCCCTTGAATCCCTGAAACTTCACATGAGAAAATCATCTTAAATGAATGTTAAGTGTCCTTAAGATAGGCAAAGACTTTATAAAGAGGTCCTAAAAGCAAAGGTTGATAAATTAGACTTCATTAAAATAAGAAGTTTTGATCACCAAAAAAAGACCGAAGGAATTGAAAATGCATGCCAAAGACTAGGAAAATATATTAGCCATACATATGTCTAACAAAGGGTTTATATTCAGAATATGTAAATAACTCCTACAAATCAATAATAAAGAAAACAACTCAATTAAAAATGGACAAACCTTGAACAGACACTTCATGAAAGAATATATCCAAAAGGCCAATAAGTACATGAAAATGTTCTCAGCATATTTTTTAGCAAAGTAAATGTAATGAGATTCCACTACACATCCACTAGAATGACTAAAATTAGAAAGACCTTTGATACCAAGTATTGACAAAGAGATGGAGTAACTGAAACTGTCTTACATTGGTGGCAGGTGTATAAATTGATACAACCACTTTGGAAAGCTAAAAATAAGTCTATCCTATGACCCAACAACCCCATTCCTAGGTTGAAAAAAAATGAGAACATATGTTCACTAAAGACATGTATAAGAATGTTCATAGTAACTATATTTATAAGATAAAAAATTGAAAATAATCCTGATATCCATCGACAGAATTGATAAATAAATGAATAAATAAATCCACACAATATAAAAACCACTCTGCTATAAGAATGAGCTGTAACTATGTATAAGAACACAAATGAATCTCATAGACATAGGTTGATCGAGGGAAACCCCACACAACAGTGTGCATACAAACTCTATAATCCACTATATGATGTCTGAAAAGACAACACTAATCAATGCAGACAAATGGCAGAATAGTGGTGACCTCTGCTGGCTGGAATGGGGCACAGAGGGACCTTCTTTGTGTGGAAAATGTTTTAAATCTTAATCTGGGTAGTGTTACACAGGGCATATGAATATGAGAAATTGTCAATCTATATACTTTTTAAAAACATAATTTACTGAATGTATGTTACACCTAAATTTAAAAATAACATGTCTTTGGATGGTATTTACTATCTAAAGATTTATACATTAAGTATTCAGGCTCTAGTCTTAATAACCCCAAACTAGAAATTACCCAAATGTGAGTCAGCAAGTGAGTGGATAATCAAACTATTGTATATCTGTACGGGGAACTATTACTCAGCAAGGAAAAGGACTAAACTATTGAAAATGTGGCAGCATGAATGAATCACAGAATCATTATGCTAAGTGAAAAAAAGCCAGACACAAAAGATGACATACTGTATGATTCAATTTACATAAAGTTGAAAAAATGTCAACTAATTTATTGTGACAGAAATTAGATCACTGATTGGCTGTGGTCCAAGGAGGAGGGAGGGAGGAACTGAAAAAAGGCTGGAGAGAATTGTGTGTCACTGTGTGATAAAAATGCTCGTATTTTGATTGCATCAGTGGTTTCACGGGTGTATACATGTCAAAATACATTAAACTGTACCTTTTGAAGAGATGCAGTTTATTTTTCATAAATTATATCTCAATAAAATTGATGAAAATACGTATTAAACTAAGAATACTCAAAGTCAGATTTGACCAAAGAGGCCCAAGAGCACTAGCTCAATAAACTTTAGTTTCCTTCCTAAGACTCCACACCTCAAATACAATTCAAGTTTCCCTGAGAAGGATGTGTGTAAGGGAGAGGAATAGTCCCACTCACTTTGCCTTGAAGAATATGGGTTGGGAGAAGGGGACAAAAATGGGTGGTAGAGGATAACATGGACCAGTCAGGGCCAGAAGACAGACACCACAACAGTCACTTCAACTACTCTTATCCAGAAACAGAACCAATGAAGAGATTTACATACATACTGATTTATTTGAGCTATGTAATTGAAAAAGCAAGAAAGGGAACACTGATGAGTCAGGGATGCAGCTATTGCAGGATGCAGCTTCCTTCATGAAGGTTGAGGGAACAGAGGGGAGAGGTTAGAATGATTAAAACTTACAAACTCAGAGTCTGGTCCTGGGGCCTGTGACCCATGCCCCTGATGAGAAGGCCCAGGTTGGCTGGTGCTGAGGTCTCTGAAAGGGCAATGAGGTTAGTTTCTCAAGCGTCAGAGAGACTGCAAACCGTATTCTGCTGCTTCTATAGAAAGAAGCAGCTAATGCTGGGGTGAAGAGGCATTGCTAGGTGACACTAGCAGGAAGAGGAGGCAAACAGGCAAAGGCACATCCTTTCTCCTTCCACCAGCCTTGCTGTCTTCCTCTGGTGTCCCCACTGGTAGAGTCCAACAGTCCAACAGCTGGGAGACAAAAATGCAGTTTGCAGCATTCCAGGTCCAGCATCGTAAAGAATAGTATAGAAAGGGGCAAGCAGCAGTTTGGAGTTGAGATTGAGCCTCAGACTATTTTAGGTTTAACTCTTGGCTTTGCCCCTTATTCATTGTGGGACCTTGAGCAAGTTAGTTAACTTCCCTGAGCCTCAGATCCATAAGAGTAAAATGAAGGTAACATTCTCTTTTAAGTTTATGTGAATGAGCCTTCAATAAATGGACTCTAATAAAGTAGACTTCTTCCCTAATGTTTCATTTCTTTGTTTATGTAGCACCAGCTCCCCTCCTCCCGCTCCTAAATCCTTGCCAGCATTGTGGCCCAAATTACCTCACCCTTGGGATGGCTCTTCTCTAAGGGGCTTGCCAGTCTCCTCATGAGAAGCCACCGATGGATTGAGATTCTGAGAACCAGCACGTGGTAGGGTTGGACTGTGGTCTGTGGTGTATCACTTGGATTTCGATCCTGGGGAGGCAGTGAATTAAACAGCTGGCCTGTGATCCTTTTCTCTCATACCGGGAGGACGCTCCTGGGAGCGAGGAAAGCAAATGGCTGAATGTAATCTTCTTATAAACATGCTCATAATTGGCCTTCTGGAAAATCAACTAATGAAATTTGCTAGGAAGAGAGTCCCTTTTAGCAGAAATGACTCTGGATTAGAATTGCTTATGGAAAACTAAAGTAGAATCTATGGATTTATGAGGCCTGGCTTCCTGGACAATTTTGTTTAAATCTTGTAATTATCTGGGCATAAAATGGAGATGATTTATAACCCCAAATCTCCCTGCTGAATGAAGTAATCTACCAATTTCTGTGGAGACCCCATCATTGCTCTGGGCCAGAGAATGCATGCCTGTCACAGGGAGGATGACCTGGGGGCCACACTCCATGTGCTGGGTCTCTCCTTGCTTCACCAGGGACTCTTGATTAGTCAAGGGTCTCCAGAGGAGCAGAACCAATGAAGAGATTTACATCCAGATTTATTTTAGGAATTGGCTCATGCCATTATGGAGGCGAACAATGAAAAGTCCCAAGATCTGCAGTTGGCAAGCTGGAACTGCAGGAGGGCCGATGAGGTAGTTCCAGTCCAAATGCTAGCAGGCTTAAAATCCAGGAAGAGCCAATGTTTCAGAGTTCAAAGGCAAGAAAGAGGTGATGTCCCAGCTCAAGGCAGTCAGGACAGAGGAATTCCTTCTTATTCAGAGAAGGGTCAGCTTTTTGTTCTATTCAGGCTTTCAACTGACGGGAGGAGGCCCAGCCACATTAGGGGAGAGCGGTCTACCTTATTTAGTCTACTGATTCAAATGCTAATCTCATCCAGAAACACCCTCACAGACACCCCTAGAAAAATGCTTGACAAAATGTCTGGGTACCCTGTGGCTCAGTCAAGTTGACTCATAAAATTAACCATCACTGAGTAACAGAGAAGCCCAAACTAACTCAGAGAGTTTTTAATATGGCCATCCAGGCTTTTTCAGTGAACAAAGTTTTATTCTCGAGCCCAAATTACAAGGGTTTCTAGAGGCACTTTACAGTGTATATCAGATACATTGATGTTTTAATTCACTAAATAATATCTATATTTCTGGAGTCTAAATCATATGTTTCTCTGGCTATTGTAAGTTTTCCTTCTCTAAAACAACAGGAGTAAAATGAGCAGTTAACTTCCTTTAAAAAACAAGGGTTCTGGTCCCAGCTTTGCCATAAATGGACTGTGACCTTGGGTACAACCTGCAACCTCTCTGAACCTCAATATCTTCATCTGCTCAATGGTGAAGTGGGGTGGCAGGTGTGATTATAATGCCTGAGTTGCCATGAAAATCAAATGAAAGATGTAGGCAAATTCCAAATAAATTATACAAAAGTACAAAATTATTTTTCTGTCAGAGGTGTCAACCTTTCTGTCTACAGCTATACATTCAAATAGAATGTCCCCATGATTTTAAAAAAACAACTTTCCATATCTTCCAGTGCTTTTACTAACACATGCCTAAGCATGTAGTAAAAAGTATAAATTCTCTCACTCATACTGATACTTACAGATCTCCAATTCATGTTTTCTAAAACATACTTTTATTGAGGTTTAGTCCCCATAAAGTGAAATGTACAAGTCTTAAGTAAACAGTTCGATCACTTTTGACAAATGCACATACCTGTGCAACGCATACCTCTGTCAAGATATTGAAGATCTCTGTGACCTGACAAAGTTCCCTCTGCCCTGCTAGATCATCACTCCCTTCAGAAATAACCATTGTTCTGGTCACTATTGCTTTGTATTAGTTTGGTCTGTTCTAGAATTTCGTATTCTCTTGTGTTTTGTTTCTTTCATTCAGCATGTTTTGGAAATTTAATTATATTGTTGTGGATTTAAGTAACATTAGAATTTTTTTTAAAATAGATTCCATTATATGAATATGCCATAATTTCTTTAACCATACTACTGTTGATGGCCATTTGCATTATTTCTAGTTTTTAACTATCAAGAAAAAAAAAAAAACAAAAAAACTAAGAACAGTCTTATGCAGGTCATTGTAAAAGCATCTATTTTCCTTTCTTCTGAATAAAGACATAGGACTAGAATTGCTGGATCATAGTGTAGGTGATGTACGTTTAACTTTTAAAGAAACTGCTAGTTTCCTGAAGCATATGAGGAGTTCCATATCCTTGCCAACACTTGGTGTTGTCAGATAGTTTTCAATGTAGCCATGGATGTGTCATGGTATCACTAATTCTTTTTTTTTTTAAACATTTTCATGGAGTTTTAATCTGGTAACTATAGAACCTCTTGGGGTATGTTTGTGAAATTATATGCAAAAATTTGTGGCTGCTTACATTTTGTATGTGTGTGGACATAGTCTATAATTTTCAGATTCTTAATGCAGTCCTGCATCCCTTCAAGTGTTAACATTTATACAAAGAGCAGTCTCTATGTGTACGATTTCTGGTCAGTCTGATAGCATAGGCCATAATATAATATCAGGAATCAACTATTTAAGCTTTTACATCTTATAGATTTTGTCTTACTGTAAAATGCAGTTAAGTAACACAAATTCTCACTAGCTCTTGATGTCTAAAAATACTATTTGGCCCAGATTTCTAGAATGTCCTCATGCATTCACAGCTATTTCTATAATGAAAATCATCTCCTCTGGCCCTGTGTTATTAGAAAAGGAAATTTACATTTCTGATTTGATTAAAGAAAAATCAGTCATGGTGACTTTCACAGTGAATGTCTTTCGGTCTACCTGAAGCTTGGGCAAATAAAACAGGTAGGTGTAATTGCTGCAGACATTTGGTGTGCTCTATAAGGCCCAATTTATGATTGTGATTAGTCTCATCATTGTAGACTTTGAGAAATTTGCTTCCTAGATTGTTATTTATTTTCATGTGCATAATTTAGCAAAGTTTTTCAAGGCATTATTTCTATGTTTGTGAACTTAAAAACCAGTGAGCTTCAGAAGGGATAAAGTTTCCTTTTGCAGACCCTCACATTCACTTTTAAAATTCACATTGAATGAATTCAAGTATTAAAGAAAGAATTGAAAAATGTTTGCTTATTCTGTGGATGTCCTGTTTATGCCCAGTTCATCATGTACCATTAACTGACAAATGATCATTTCCAGTATAATTTTTAAAAGATCCAGCTTCTAGTATTCATCTTAGTAAATGTCTTTTTAAAATAGCATTTTTATTTTTAATTTTTGTGGATACATAATAGCCATATCTATTTATGGGGTACATGAGATGTTTTGGTATAGACATGCAGTGTGTGACAACCACATCATGAAAAATTAGGTATCCATTCCTTCAAGCATTTATCCTTTGTGCTACAAACAATCTAATTATACTCCTTTAGTTATTTTAAAATGTGCAATTAAAACATTATTGACTATAGTCCCCCTATTGTGTCTCACTTATTTGTGGGATCTAAAAATCAAAAAATTGAACTCATGCAGATAGAGAATAGAAGGATGGTTACCAGAGGCTGGAAAGGGTAGTAGGGGGCAGGAGACAGGTGGTAGTGGTTAATGAGGAAGAAAAAAAAAAAAGCCAGGCACAGTGGCTTATTCCTGGGAGGCCAAGGTGGGCGGATTGCCTGAGCTCAGGAGTTCAAAACCAGCCTGGGTGACACAGCGAAACCTCTTCTCTACTAAAAATATAAAAATTAGCCAGGAGTGGTGGCACATGCCTGTAATCCCAGCTACTTGGGAGACTGAGGCACAAGAATCTCTTGAACGTGGGAGGTAGAGGTTACAGTGAGCCAAGATCGTCACTGCAGTCCAGCCTGGGCAACAGAGCAAGACTCTCTTAAGAAAATAAAATAAAAAAAGACCTAGAAATGTCTTTTGTTACACATTTGGGTTCGAATAACAGCAACATAGGATTATGTGTTGGCCATCTATGCTGCATCCAAATTGCTTGAGTATTAAAATAATGAATGAGAGACAGTAGGATGCCACTATCATTCCACACTACTATAGTTGCCAAGGCATTAATTCAGCTAGTTCAGTATCTCACTGATGGTCACTATGGATGAGAGAAGAAGTGGAGCAGGGGAGAAAGTTCTGGCATACTGTTGTTTCTTTGTAACAGCTTTATTGAGATACAATTTACATGTCATACAACTCATTCATTTTTAGCATTTAATTTGATGGTTTTCAGTATATTCACAGAATTGTGCAACTGTCACCACAATTAATTTCAGAATATTTTCAGCATCTAAAGAAACCTATACCCTTTAGCAGTCACACCCCTCCCCCACTTTCCCCAAGTGTTTCCAGCCCTAGGTAACCAGGAAACTACTTTCTGTCTCATGAATTTGCCTATTCTGGACACTTCATAAATATGAAATCATAAAATATGTAGTTTTTTTGTGACTGTCGTCTCTCAATTAGCACCACATTTTTGAGGTTCATCCATTTTGTAACATGTATCCATATGTCATTCCTTTTTATTATTGACGAATATTCTATTGTATGGGTAAGACCACATTTTATTTACCCATTCATCATTGATAGATGTTTGTATTGTTTCCTCGTTTTAGCTTCTGTGAATAATGTTGGTATGAACATTTGTGTAGAACTTTTTTAACTTATGTTTCTATTCTCTTGGGTATACATCTAGAAGTAGAATTGTTGGGTCATGTAGAAAGTCTATGTTTAACGGAGGAATTGCTAAACTGTTTTCTAAGCAGCTGCATAATTTTACAATCCCACGAGCTATGTTTTGGGATTCTGAGTTCTTCACATCCTCCACAACACGTGTTATTGTCAGTCTTTTTTATTTTAGTCATTCTGAGGGGTATGAAGTGGTATCTCATTGTGGTTTTGAATGGCATTTATCTGATGGTAATAATGTTGAGCATCTTAAAATTTTTTTTTTAATTTTAAAAAATTTTTGTGGGTACATAGTAGGTGTATATACTTATGGGGTACGCGAGATGTTTTGATACAGGCATGCAATGTGAAATAAGCACATCATGGAGAATGCAGTATCCATCCCCTCAAGCTTTTACCCTTTGAGTTACAATCTAGTTACATTCTTTATTTTTAAAATATACAACTGTTATTACTGACCATAGTCATTTTATTGTGCTTATCAAATAGTAGATCTTATTTATTCTAACTATTTTTGGTACCCATTAATCATCCCCAGCTCTCCTCTAGCCCCCACTACACTTCCCAGCCTCTGGTAACCATCCTTCTACTCTGTCTTTTGAGCATCTTTTCATGTGCTTATTTTACATTTGTATATTATCTTCTTTGGATAAATGTCTATTCAGATCCTTTGCTCACTTTTTAATTGCATTTCCTCTTATTGCATTATAAGAGGTTTTTTATAGGCTTTTGAGTAGTATCATGAAATGGAAACAAATGGTCATATGGTCATCTCCAAAATGATAATAATATACATATTGATTGAGATGCTTGGAATGACAGAACTTAGAGCTGAAAGTCACCATAGAGATCTCCAAGGCAAAGCCCTTCTTTCATAGATGAGGAAACAAATTATGATGAAGATTAAATGGCTTCCTAAGAAGTTTTAGCCAGGAGGTCAAGGAACCAAGCCTCAAACCCATGTGTTCTCATGCAGAATTCGCTACTTTAGCCAATAGACTTCACTGCCTGAAAACGCAGCAAGATACTCTGTGCTGCCAAGAATTCTTAGATCTTTGTTTGTCTCTTGTCTTTAAAGATGAGTACAAGATTCCTATTTATTGCTGTGGCTTATACCAGGTTTCTGTTTTGGCCAGGACTAATGGATAATGAGTTACTGCAGTACTTCTCAAGCTTGAGAGTGCATCAAAATCATCTGGTAAGCTTGTGAATACATGATTGTGCCCAACATACATGATAAGTAATATCATGCTAAAATTTATGTAAATATATTTTAAAAACTATATTTGATACATGAGTGCCATTGACAAAGGTTGAATAATGTGTAGCCCTTATAACATTATCCCAAATAAACATATATTGAATGGAAATTGAACAACATAATTTGATATATAACCTTACAGCCATGGTTCTGAAACTTGAGCGTGTGTCAGAACTATGCATGGCTTATTAACACACATATTGCCGAGCCCCATCCAGAATTTCTAATTTAGTAGATTTGGGGAGGGATCCAATAATTTTCATTTCTAATAAGTTTCCAGGTGACGTTGATATCTGCTGGTCTGGGAACCACACTATTATGAACCACTGCACTACAGGAAAGAAAATATTTCAGTGCCCAGGGCAGCAATAATGTGGTGGAGGGCAGACCTAAATTATAATATAATGCCATATGTAAGTGAAAAATCTTTTCAGACATCCTCAAATAATCTCAATCTTTTCTAGTGTACACTTTGAAATACATTACTTGCTTTTTCTCATACTAGCTTGAAAGGGAGAAACAATAAAAATGTCAGTACTTTTGATTTTCCTAAACACAAATTGCAAAATTTTATACCATCCAAATCTATAATAATTTTATATATACAGGGCCCTCAATTTATGATTTTTTTACTTTACCATGATGCTGAAAGCATTATGCATTTAGTAGAAACCGTATTTCATGTGCCCATACAAGCATTCTGTTTTTCACTTTCAGCACAGTATTCAATAAATTATATGACATATTCAACACTTTATCATGAAACAGGCTTTGTGTTAGATGATTTTGCCCAATTGTAGGCTAATGGTTGTGTTCCAGTAACATTTAACATAGGCTAGGCTAAGCTATCATGTTCAGTAGGTTAGGCGTATTAATGTATTTTCAACTTATGAAAGGTTTATCAGACTTTAACCCCATCATATGCTAAAGAAAATTTGCATATGAAGACATTTGACAAGGATATTCGGCTTCACTTGTTATGTAGAATGATTGCTTGATCTGAAACAAGGCAGGAAGAAGATACCGTTTTGATGCGGCTGGAAAGCAGACCAAATTTCTTGGAAGAGTGAAGTCATGGCAAGGATGCTTAGAGTACTAAACACTAATCCTTGCATACTATAAGTCCTCTGTTACATGTTTGTTGAATGGGTGAATGCTTTATCTGCCAGGGGTTTTACATTGGCTCAGTCATGACAACTTTCAAGTTGAAGAACATGGCTGATAGAATTTAGCTACATTTTTTGGATTTCCATATCAAGATGAGGAGCACATGCATTTCATTAAGGCATTCTGAGTTCCTGTGTATTTTTTTCTCCTGGGATTTCTAAACCAATATATGTCCTTAGCTATTAGACCTTAGGTGAATCAAAAATATTTAAAAATGAATGCCACACATCTGGTACAAGTTATACAATTAAATTATTCCTGAATTCTAAGATGGAACATTTGGAAGTTATGTAATGAATCAGCTTAGATTGAGTATGTTTTAAGTCTTCAGCATACTTATTGTTTTGGTTGAGTCTAGTTTAAGAAGTAATGAAAATTTTGTGAATAATTTTATAAAAGGTATTTACATAAAAGAGGATAATAGATCCAAGGTTGAATTATCTATATAAAACTTGGAAAATTTTCATGATGTCAGGACACCAAGGCCATATTTCTAAAACTAGCATGCAAATTATTATTATTAATTATTTGCCATTTTCTACAATGGTAAAATGTATGGGTGCTTAACTGGCTGATTGGCTATTGAGGCAAGTGAGTGGAAAAGTGCATGGGCTTTGATGTCAGAGCTGTATTCATATGCTGGCTTTGTTACTCCCAGGCTGGTTAACTATAGCAGACTCTGTGATATGTTGCTCCAATCCCTAATCAGGACCGAAGAACTTACTTCCCTGCCCCCCACCCCAACAGCTGCTAAAATTACTTCAGACTTTATCCAACTGGCGGACATGAGGGTGTAAAATTCCAGTCCCCTCATCCCAACTTAGAACATTCTTAAGGGTCATCACAGCTGTAGGGCTCCCTATCAGATAAGCTGAGGCCTTACTGGAACTGCACTGAAGCCCAGCTTCTCCCTCTGCCAGTCCTGCCTCAGACTCTTCTCCTCCAGATGCTTATCCTGAGAACACTCATTAACAAAGTTTCTGAACACAAATCTCTATCTCACAGTCTGCTTCCAAGAAACCCAATGTGCAACAGTGATCTTATATGTAATTTAACTTCTTTGACCCTAAAAAATTCATGTAACAATATTTGTCTCGTTTAAGATTGCTGTCAGAATTAGATAACATGCTTGAATATCCCCCCAACCCCCAGCACAATGTTGGACACAGAATAGATGCCCAATAGTGTAAAATTCCTTTCTAGTCCCAAGCTAGGTTTCCTTCTTCGTTCTAATTAAGTCAAATTTTCCCTGACTGCATACCTTGTGCAACCACAAATAACAAACATCTGGGATTTGAGAGACTTTGAATCCTTTCAGTTGGTTTGTCCAATCTCAGACGAAACGAGTCTATTCTGGGACAAGATATAAAGAAAGATAGCTCAGAAAATATTACTATGTAGCTGAGTAGGCCAGGCTATGGTTCCCAATGACTGCTTCTGCAGTAGGCTTTCTCTGACTGCCAAGAAAATGGATGAAAAAGCACTTTTAAAAATTCATGACCTCATGTGTGATTTAAATCTTCAGCTTGGGAGAATATGATTCTGCTTTTAGAGTCCGTTTTAAAAAAGATATTACTGTTTTCTCCTAAAAAATGCCATATAGCAACCAAACACCGCACGTTCTCATAAGTGGGAGTTGAACAATTAGAACACATGGACATAGGGAGGGGAACGAAACACACTTGGGCCAGTTGGGGGGTAAGGGGCAATGGGAGGGAGAGCATTAGGACAAATAGCTAATGCATATGGGGCTTAAAACTTAGATGATGGGTTGATAGGTGCAGCAAACCACCATGGCACATGTTATACCTATGTAACAAACCTACATGATCTGTACTTGTATTCTGGAACTTAAAGTAAAATTTAAAAAATACCACATAGCAAGAACATAATAAAGAACTTCACTGTGTAACCTGTCAGAACATATGGTAGGCATAGCCAGCAGTGCCATATGTATGGTATGGTACAGTTCCTTAAAACTTGGGAAGTCCATAATCCACATGTCACTAAAGGGGTTTAATCCAGTTGAGGGCTCTAGGAATGACTATAATTGTTCACTTTGACAAACATTTTTATAAGAATGATTCTATGTTAGGCTCTGGAGATGTTCATATGAATAAGACATGGTCTTCTGTCTTCAAAAACTAATCTTCTGCTTTTCGAAGGTGCTGGTTATATGGGTTTCTTTGTATGTAAGAAGGGGATCAGAAATAAAATGTCAAGTTTTTTTTTTAACCCATAATAGAAATTTATGTAATAGTGAGAGAGTAGCTAATGTAAATTGCTCATGATTCCCCAAATGTCCGTTCTCTGCTTCTTCCTTTTAGTAATAGACCACATCTTCCATAATTTTAACTGGGCATATGGCCATCTACATAGAGACTACATTTCTCCTGTTGCTAGATATGGCCATATGACCACATTCTGGCCAGTGGTACATAAGTGGCAGTGATGTGTATGGTTTCTGGGTTGTGTCTTTAAAAGGAAGCTCTTTCCTCTATGCTGCTGGTTGGAAGGTGACCCATCCACAAATGAAAGCTACAGATTAAGAATGTAGAGGAAGCTGTGAGTCCTGAATTGTCCATTATCTCTGGAATATTAAATAGGAAATATATTTCTTATTTAAACCACTATATTTTAAGTGTTCTTTGTTATAGCAGCTTAATCTGTACCCCAACTAATATATGTATTATCTTATTTAATCCTCATAATTGTCAAGTAGAGTATTCGTTGGTGTTGGCACTTACAGATGAAGAAACTGATTCAGAGATTAATTTCCCCAAATTCATTTAGCTAATAAGTGAGAAGGCTGAAATTCAAGTCTAGGTAATCTGGATTCAAGTCTAATCTTTTCTTCAAATGAATTCTTTTTTTCTTTTGAGACAAAGTCTTGCTGTATCATTCAGACTAGAGTGCAGTAGTACAGTCCCAGCTCCCTTTAATTTCCACCTCCCAGATTGAAGCAATTCTCATGTTTCAGCCTCCCAAGTAGCTGGGGAGGCATGTGCCACCAGCTAATTTTTGTATTTTTAATAGAGATGGGGTTTCACTAATATTGGTCAGGCTGGTCTTGAACTCCTGGCCTCAAGTAATCTCCTGCCTTGGCCTCCCAAAGTGCTGGGATTATAGGCATGAGCCACCATGCCTGGCCAGAGCCACCACACCTGGCCCACATGAATTCTTTTCAGGATAAAACTAAAACATTTTCTAGCCTATAAAGTGAAAGGCCATGGAGACATGACCAAAAATTTATAAAGTCAAGTAAGGATAGTTCGAACAGCTGTTTATCAAATCTTGTGTTTTAGAACTGGGACCCTTCTTTGAAGGTCAAAACCAAAATAATTAAAATTAGTAGGAAGAGAAATTGTCTTATTCTGCATAGAAAGTCAATCAAGAGAAATTGCTACCTTAAGAAGAAATAAAGACAGAGTATAAATTGGCTTAAGATTTAGGTCATTTATCCACAACAGACTTAGATGAGGGAGGTTTTGTGGGTGTTTGAGTGCCTCACTAACTTACAATTTTAAGTTTTAAAGAAAAATTCTGCCTTCTTCATAAAGTTCCCCTTGGGGATCTATCTTAGCCAGAAATCTCAGATGGACTAACTGGCACAGAATGGCATTCCTTAAATTCTCATACTAGTGCTAACACAGCATACCAAGCTGTGAGCAGCTATGTTGCCAACAACTTACAATGAGAAGAGGCAAACCATATGCTCAGATGTGTCCTCTATAAATGTCCTTAAATTCACAGTGATGAACAAGTAGGTGCACAATAACCATTTTTTTCAATTATGTCACAGTTTGAGTTTTGGAAGAGCATCAAGTCATCCTATATCCACAACAGGAGACTACAGATTGTTTTTGAATTTGTTGCTTTTGGAAGTTGCCATTGTACCTTCAGAATGAAAGAGTGACACAAATTAGTTCTTTGCCTTTGAGAAGGATCATCCTTCCTTATGTATGGTCTAAAGTGAACTGCTTTCTTTCCTTTTCTTCCAACCAGTGTGTTCTAGTGCAACTTTACCACTCCTTCCTGACTCCAGACACCTGTCCCTCCTTTTGCTCTTAACCTGCTTCTCTCTATATATGCTAAAGGAAGAAATGTTTTGCTCAACCAATAGTTTCCAAACATTAACATGCATCAGAATCACATGGAGGGTTATTGCTGGGCTCCACTCTGAGTTTCTGATTTAGTACATATTGGTTAGGGACTGAGAATATGCATTTCTAACAAGTTCCCAGCTGATGCTGAGGCTGTTCATCTGGTGACAACTTTGAGAATTAATATCATATACATACATATGTATATAGTACATACACATTCATCTCTTTATAAAATTTTTATTTAAAAAATTTTCACTTTTATTTTCGATTTGGGCATGTGCATGCACGTTTGTTACAAAGGTATGTTGTGTGGTGCTGAGTTTTGGGCTTCTGTAGTGAACAGCGTATACCAGAAAGTGAACATATACTCAGCAGGAAGTTTTTTAGCTCTTGCTTCCCTCCTTCCCTCCCTCCTTTTGGAGTTCCCAGTATCTATTGTTTCTGTCTTTATGTCCCTGTGAACCCAAGATTTAGCACCCACTTATAAGTGAGAACATAGCTGTGTAGTATCCCATGGTGTATATGTACCACATTTTCTTTATCCAGTCCACCCTTGATGGGGACCTAGGTTGATTCCATGTTTTTGCTATTATAAACAGTGCTGTGACGAACATAAAAATGCATGCATCTTTTTGGCAGAACAATTTATTTTCCTTTGGGCATATATCTAGTAATAGCATTGCTGGGTCAACTGGTAGTTCTATTTTTGGTTCTTTGAGAAATCCCCAAACTGCTTTCTATAGAGGCTAAACTAATTTGCATTCCCACCGAGAGTGTATAAACTTTCACTTTTCTCTATAACTTCATCAACACCTGTTATTTTTTATTTTTTAGAGCGATATCTCATATTTATTCTGCTTTTACACACAGAAGAATATTTAATAAATGAATAAATGATCTTGCATGCAATCATTTGAGATCACTCAAAAGGGTGATCTTGGTATTGTTGGTATGTAAAAGATACATGCCAACCATAAAGAATAATGGTAAGGAAACTTCCCTAAATTTTATAAATATTTTAGTTATGTCAGTAAAAAATAGTTTCAGGTTCCAGGGCAATCTCTGCCCATACTTTTTAAAAGATAACTTTTATTTTAAATTCAAGAGTACATGTACAAGTTTGTTATATAGGTAAACTTGTGTCATGGGGGTTTGTTGTACAGATTATTTAATCATCCAGGTATTAAGCCTAGTACCAATTAGTTACTTTGCCTGATTCTCTCCCTCCTACCACCCTCAACCCTCTCATAGGTTCCAGTGTGTGTTGTTCTCCTCTATGTGTCCATGTACTCTCATCATTTAGCTCCTACTTGTAAGTAAGAACATGGAGTATTTAGTTTTCTGTTCTTGTGTTAGTTGGCTAAGGATAATGCTCTCTGGCTTTATGCATGTTCCTATAAAGGAGATGATGTAAGTCTTTTTTATGGCTAGCACATATTATTTTTTGACTTTTTAGTAATAGCCATTTTGACTGGTATGAGATAATATCTTATTGTGGTTTTGATTTGCATGTTTCTGACGAATAGTGATGTTGAGCAGGTTTGCATATGCTTGTTGGCTGCTTATATGTCTTCTTTTGAGAAGTGTCTGTTCATGTCCTTTGCTCACTTTTTAATAGAGCTTTTTGTTTTTTATTCTTGTTGATTCCATTAAGTACCTTATAGATTCTGGATATTAGTCCTCTGGTGGATGCCTAATTTGCAAAATTTTTTTACTATTCTGAGGGTTTTCTGTTTGCTCTGTTGAGAGTTTCTTTTGCTTTGCAGAAGTGCTTTAATTAAGTCCTATTTATGTATTTTTGATTCTGTTGCATTTGCTTTTGGAGTCTTCATCATAAATTATTTGCCAAGGCCAATGTCTAGAAGAGCATTTCTTAGGTTTTATTCTAGAATTTTTATAGTTTGACATTTTAAATTTAAGTTTAATCCAGCTTGAGTTAATTTTTGTATATGGTGACAGGTAGGGTCCGGTTTCATTCTTCTCCATATAGTTAGTCAGTTTTTCCAACACCATTCATTGAATAATGTGTTCTTTCCCTATTGTTTATTTTTGTGGACTTTTTTGAAGATGAGTTGGTTGTAGGTGTGTGGCTTTATTTCAGGGCTGTCTATTCTGTTCCATTTGTTTATGTGTCTACTTTTTGTAGCAATATCAGGTTGTTTTGTTTACTGTAACCAAGTATAGTTTGAAGTCAGGTAATATGATGCCCCCAGTTTTGTTCTTTTTGCTTAGGATTGCCTTGGCTGTGCGGGCTCTTTTTTTGGTTTTATATGCATTTTAGCATAGTTTTTTTCTAGGTCTATAAAAAAACGATGTTGGATGTTTAACAGAAATAGCATTGAATCTGTAGATTCCCTTCAACATTATGGACATTTTAATGATACTTGTTCTTCCAACCTATGAACATGGAATGCTTTTCCATTTGCTTGTCATCTATGATTTCCTTCAGCATTTTTGTAGTGCTCTTTGTAGATATCTTTCACCTTCTTCCTTGGTTAGGTATATTCCTAGGTATTTCATTTTTTTGTACCATTGTAAATGGGATTGCATTCTTGATTTGGTTCTCAGCTTCTCAGATTGAGTGTTATTAGTGTATAGAAAGGGTAGTCTTAGCTTTTCAGGAAGCTGAGATTGGAAGATCACTGGAGCCCAGGAGATGACTGCACTGAAGTAGGATCATGCCAGTGCACTCCAGCCTGAGCTACAGAGTGAGATCTTGTCAGAAGGAAAGAAAGAAGGAAGGAAGGAAGGAGGGAGGGAAGGAAGGAAGGAAGGAAGGAAGGAAGGAAGGAAGGAAGGAAGGAAGGAGGGAAGGGAGGGAGGGAGGGAGGGAAGAAAGGAAGAAAGGAAGAAAGGAAGAAAGGAAAGGAAGGAAGGAAGGAGAATAGAAAGAAAGAAAAGAAAGAGAAAGAAAGGAAAGAGAGGGAAAGAGGGAGGTAAGGAGGAAAGGGGAGGGGAGGGGAGGGGAGAGAAGGGGGAAGGGGGAAGGGAAAAGAGAGAGGAATGCCACTGATTTTTGTATGTTGATTTTGTACCCTGAGACTTCGCTGAAGTTGTTTGTCTGGTCTAGGAGTCTTTTGGCAGAATCTTTAGGGTTTCCTAGGTATAGAATATTAACAGCAAATAGATCATTTGACTTCCTCTTATTCTGCTGGATGCCCTTTACTTATGTGTCCCTTGCCTGAGTGCTCTGGCTAAGACTTTCAGTACTGTGTTGAATAAGAGTGGTGAAAGTGGACGTTGTTTTTTTTAATTTTTCTTTTTCTTTTTTTTGACATGGAGTCTCACTTGTCACCCAGGCTGGAGTACAATTGTGCCACAGCCTTCCAAATAGCTGGGACCACAGGCACACACCACCACGCCCTACTAATTTTTGTATTTTCAGTAAAGATGAGGTTTCATCATGTTGGCCAGGCTGGGATAGAACTCCTGACCTCAAGTGATCTGCCTGCCTCAGCCTCCCAAAGTGATATTCTTGTCTTGTTCCAGCTTTTCGACATTGGTTATGGGATGTTGGCTATGGGTTTGTCATAGATGGCCCTTATTATTTTGAGGTGTATTCCTTTGATGTCCAGTTCATTAAGGGTTTTTATCATGATGGGATGTTGGATTTTATTGAATGCTTTCTCTTCGTCTATTGAGATGATCATATGGATTTTGTTTTTAAGCTAATCTCTTTTTGCTCAATGCAAGAGTTGCTATACAAAATCCCCTCTCCTCTCTTTGTGAGACTGTTAATTTCCTTGGGTCTCATCCTTCTTTATATTCTCAGAGTTTGGTAATGTGCCTGACCAAGTGGACATCTCATCAGTGTTTGCTGATTCTCTGTTGTTATGGACTGAACGTTAGTCTCTCCTCCAAGTTCATATGTTCAAAGCTAATACCCAGTGTGACAGTATTTGCAGGTGGGGCTTTTGAGATCTAATTAGGTCATGAGGGTGGAACCCTGGTGAATGGAATTAGTTCCTTTATAAGAAAGCTAGCTCACCCTCCTTTCTCCACATGATTTTACAAGGAGAAGCAACTTTGGAAGAGGGCCCTCATGACCCACCAAATCAGCTGGCATCCTGATCTCAGACTTCCAGTCTCAAAAACTCCAAGAAACAAAAAAATTGTTGTTCGAGCCACCCAGTCTATGATAATTTGTTATAGCACTCCAAGCTGACAATGACATCTGTGTAGTCCTTCTCTACTTCTATCCTCTTATAAATAAGGACTTATCTCCTGTCAGCAAAAAGTTCTATTGCACAAAGCATTCTTTAAGATGCAGAAGTGTTCATAACCCAAGTGAATTTCATTGAAATATGAGGAGATGGACATTATTTCCAATGAATTGTGCATAGTCCACACTGGTTTTTTTATATGCTTGGAAGACTAAGCTAATTATCTTCTGGTTGTTGGCAACTTCTCAATAAGATATCTGTCAAGTGTAATAGTATCACAAGGCATTTGGCAACATAAAGAAGAGCAAATTATGTAAGAAGGATAAACATTTTCCCTCCCTGGGATAAGGAAAGAGTGTGAGGAGAAGAAAATCACATTCGTAGTTTAAAATGCTCTTTTCTCATGAGAACATTTAAGAACAATAATGTTGGTTTATACCAGTTAACACTGAGTTCCCAGAGATGATGCAATTCTGTTTCAATGCAGCCTTTCCTCTGACAGCTCAAAGCTTGGCTTAGCCCCAGAACTATTTTCTAGCCTGATGTGACTCCTCAGTTCAGCTCTGAAGAGAAGAGGCTTTCAAAGAAGATTTTTAATTTCGCATTATGTTTTTAGAATTTTTGTGTCATGGTGTCTAGAGGCCCTCATATACCAGATTCTTTAAATAATATTATTTTGGGTTAATTGCCTTGGTAAATAGAGCCAGCCAGTAGAAGAGGAATATGATACCTTACTCTGTTTGGGCTTCTATAACAAATGTACCTCATAAATATATACAACTACTGTGTACCCACAAAAAGTTTTGAAAATTATTAAAAAATGAAAAACACACAAATAAAGCATGTATAAAATTTTTTAAGTTAAAAAAAAAAAACCCACACACAGTACCATAGACTGAGTGGCCAATAAACAACAGAAATTTATTTCTCACAGTTCTGAGACTAGATGCTTGAGACCAGGGTGCCAGCATGGTGGGACTCTGGTGAGCTCCCTCTTCAGGGTTGCAGACTGCTGATCCTTGCTGTATCCTTTCATGGTAGAGAACAGAAAGCAGTAAGCAGCAAGCTCTCTTGTGACTCCTATAAGGGCACTAGTCCCATAGACCTCTTCTACTTGTAATTACCTCCCAAAGGCTCTACCTCCTAATACCATAACATTGTGGATAGGGTTTCAACATATGAATTTTGGGGAGGCACAATATTCAGTCCATAACAAATCAGTTTGTACTTTGTTACAAACTTCTTTTTTTATTTGAAGCTGCATACAATCCATAGTTATTTATCTTTTAGAATAAGGCAGCAATGGTTATAAGGCTCTCACTTTACAGTAGGACAGCTAGCTGAGAGAGGCATAATCCTACCATCTACTTTTATTTAGATAGAATCTATCCATCTATCTATCTATCTATCTATCTATATATCTATCTATCTATCTTCTTGAAACAGGGTCTCACTCTGTCACCCAGGCTGGAGCGCAGTGGCACAATCATGGCTCACCGCAACCTTGACCTTTCAGGGCTCAGATGATCCTCCCACTTCAGCCTCCTGAGTAGCTGGGAGTACAGGTGCATGCCACCACGCCTGGCCAGAATCTGTACATTTATTAAGCCTTTAGTTCTGGTACAGAGGTGGCAAATACATTACTTGTTAGACTGCACCCATCTGACATCGCCCTGCTGAGCCCAAAGTCATCTTCAGAATCCTCCATACAGCACTAGACTACATTGGTGGGAGCCTGGACTCTGCAGCCAGGACAGAGCTGCGTTTGAGTAACTACTGTAGTTACGAGAGATACGATCTTGGACAGGGTACTGATCTCTAAGCTTTAGTTTTAGTAAACAAGGGGAGTAGTTTGTCCCATCTCACAGGGCTTTCACAAGCTTAAATGAGAGAATGCATACACATTCCTCAGCACAGAACTCTGGCTAAGGAGCTCCATAATATTAGCTCTTCTTCAGTAATGTAAGGGCCTTGCTATTATTATTAATAAATAATAAGATTTGGCAAAGGATAAAATTATTTGAGCACCACTCTCTCCCCCATAGTGCTTAGATCACGTCTGGGGAAAGTTCTAATTTATTAGGTTTCAAAGTTGCTTACATATCAGTCTCTATCCCTTCTGGCATAACAACACATTTGAGTGAGTACATAGTCACCCACCCAATTGGGCTACAACTTTCTAACTATAAGCCCAGGTTTCCTTGTAACCTGTATCTCCTCCAGACTTTTCTGCTCAAATGGTGCTGATTCTGACACAGGGGAAGTTACCGTTACCGTTGTTTGCTGCATCTTCTTGATAGTGGGTTGAACATTGTCATACACAACATATTACCTTCTCCCATCTTGTAGTAGAGTTTCAGGATATTGCGTGCAAGAGCTGCAATTCCGTTCAACTTCTCAAGCAGATCTCAAACACATACATTTTCCCATATACATGCTGCCTTCCCTCTAATTTCACACACCATTCTGTCTTGCCTGGATTTCTAAAATAGCCCCCAAAATGAGCTCTCTCCTCCCACTTTTGCTTCTGTCACAACCAATTGTCATCTTGGCCAGTTTGATTTTTTAAAAAATGCAATCCTGACAACAATCCATGTTTAGAATTCCTCATTGCCCTCCTAGACTCTTGTAATAAAATACAAACTCAAGAACACTGCCTACATGGCCCTGTATGAATTTGCCTCTCCCCATCTCTCCAGTCCCACCACATATACCTTTCCTCCCTTCTCTATATGTCATAGCTATTGCTGGCATCTTTCAGATCTTCAAATGAGCCTACCTCCTTCCTTTCTCAGGGACTTTGCACATGCTGCCCCTTTTTCCTAGAATGCTCGTGCACCAGCTCTTAACCTGCTTGAGTCTGATTCCTTTTTTAGGCTTCAATTCAATTGTTGCTTCCTCAGAAAACTCTTCACTCACCAGCCCTAATATGAATTGTTTCCCAACTGTTATTCTCTTTAGACTATTTGTAATTTTTCTCCATAGAGCTTAGCATGATTTGTAATTCTATATGAACTCTACATTTACTTGTTTACTGTTTCTCTCTCCTTCTATATTGTATAATGCTTGTGTGTGTAATCGCTCTTTCAGCCAGGTAAAAATCTTAACCAGATTTTGTTCAGCCTCACAGGCAGAGCATTTCCCTTCCTTGCCATCACAATGCCAGGGTAGGTTGTGAGAGTCTCATCCTCCTTTTGTGGGGTGGGTATGTACTGTGTCCTGGTATTTTACAAATGGGGTACCTGTCCAATGGGGTAAGTTGGATAAGGCATGAACTAAGTCTAGGGACAGGAAAGTGTTACTTGAGCTGGGTGGTTGCTGGGAATATTTGTTAACATAGGACTAAAATTTCTGTAACACACTACAACATTTTAGTGGCCTAACACTATAAAAGTTGACTTCTGCTCAAGCAAGAGTACAATGTGGGTATGTGCGATTAGGGTGTCTACCTTGTGTCATTTTCTTCCAAGCAAGGACTCAGGGATACAAGTTCTTTCTACCTTTTGGTTTTGCTGTCCCCTAGGGATTTAGAGTCTGTCATCTATACCCAGCAGAACAGGAAATAGGGAGCATGGAAGGAGCATAGTCAGGACAAGAAGGAGCGTATATCACTTCCACCCATGTTCCATTGGCCAGAACTCACTGGTTCACAATGGGGTTTCATCTAGTAGCAAGGGAGGCTGGGAAATACAGTCTAACTCTATGCCCAGGGAGAAGAGGCAGGCATGGATTTTTGATGCTCAGGGAAAGAATGATTGGTATAGACCCAGGTGTGGGTGATAGGTGGTGATCCCTATGTCTTGGCAAATCCACCCTTTGCTACCATGAGGTTTCTGGTTCCACAGTTCTCATCATGGTCCTTGATAGAGACACATTTTGTACTCTTTCATTGCCCCTTTCAGGTCTGGATTGCTCCCCCTGGCCCTCCCTAGTCTCTCTATAGTAATTCTCTAACTCATTATATATTTTTTTCATGTAATGGGGTATTTGTGTGAGGTGAGGCCCTGCTCACGCTAACATTTTTGTCTAGCCTAATATCACTTCTATTCTCCTAACACAGAAGAAGTTTTCTTCTTTTTTTTTTTATCTGCTATCTGCTTATTACATCTCTCCCTTGAGGCAATGAGCACAGCATAGCTAGTGGAAGCAGGGGAAGAAAAAGGTAAACTCTTGGGATAAAATAACATTGGTTGGTATTTCAAAAACATTGCCTTGCAGCAAATATAAAGTCAATGAGGATAGATACCATATCTGTATGTTCACCACAATGTCCCCAACATCTAGCAAATGGGCTCAAATATTTTTGAATAAATAAATGCATAAATAAGTACATGAATGTTCTAAGAAACGGCGCTACTGACAGATACCACTTGCATCCTGATTCTTTATACCTTCTTGGACCTTCCTTCTTAAAGGGGCATGAGCAGGGCCCTGGAGGGAGACTGGAGGGAGCTGTAGTTATGGGGCCCTGACTCTGCAGGCTCGACATTTTTTCTTGTAGTTTACATGCACACATATTCCACATACACTTGGAAAGAAAAATATTCCATGAAAACAGGATAAGGAACAATAACAAAGGAAAAAGGAATAAAAACCCTTCGTGCCTGATACATAAGAATCCTGTAAATGTTTACTGAATGAGAGAAAAGAAGAAATACCCAGTTTCTTCTATGCAGGGGCAGAAATGGGCAATTCATGAACATGAATTGATTTCCAGTAGTCTTTCCTTGAAAATTTATTAAAGAAAGCTAGACTGTATCCTGATCATAATGTTGCTCTTGTCCTTTAGAAATAGACTAGGTTTATTTTTCTAGCTGGTCTCTCTGACTCTCACAAACTCTGCACGTGCTGCAGAAAGCTGGTGGAAAATTAACTCTCATGGCTGGGAGAGACAGAGTCAGGAGGCACTGAGATGGTTCCCATCAAACGTTGAGAAAGAAAGTGATGTGGCTTAGCATGGATTCATTATCACTAGTGGAAGAAGTAATGTTTTTTTAGGATGGAGGAAGAATTTAATAAAAAACTTTTCCGGGGGGATAACTTCTCATCAATCTTTGTGGCAGATGCTGCAGGTTGGCACTCTCACCTCTCATATCAAACCCTTTTCTTTCTAACCTCTGCCTACTATGTAGGCTGAAAAACAAAAGTACTCACTTTCCTAGCCTGTCCTGTAGCCAAAGGAGGTCGTCTGACACAGTGTTGGTCAAGGAGACATAAGTTACACCTCCCTTATTTTTCTTTTTTTTCTACCTTGAACTGATAAGACGGCAGCAGCTGTAGCTGCCTGTGTTCTTCCATTTGCACTATTAAAAATGACTACCCGAGACTGGGTACTTTATAGAGAAATAAGGTTTATTTTGGCTCATGGTTCTGTAGGATGTACAAGAAATGTGGCACCAGCATCAGTACCTGTTCTTGGTCAGGTCTTCAGGAAGTTCACAATCATGGTGGAAGGTGAAGGAAGAGCAGGCAGTGTTTCATCGCAAGAGAGGGAGAAAGGGGTGGGGTGAAGGCGCCACACTCTTTTAAGCAAGCAGATCTCGTGTGAACTCAGGGCGAGAATTCACTCCTTACCGTAAGGAAGGCACCAAGCCGTTTGTGACGAATCTGCCCCCATGACCAAAACACCTCCTACCATGTCCCAGCTCCAACATTGGAGGTCATACTTCAACAGGAGACTTGGAGGTGACAAATATCCAATCCATATCACTGCCATTTTGTGGCCATGAGAGAGAGGCCAAAATACCCACAAGAGAAGTGGGCCCTTACATTACTGAAGGACTGAACCAATGCTAGCAGACACCTAACTTCAGATTTCTCTTATGTGGGGAAACATAAACGCCTCTTTGTTTAAGGCCTTGAAATGAAGGATTCTGTTACTTGCAGCCCAAGTATTTCTTACTAACAGTTCTTCTTTTTAAAATTTTTGGTTTCCCACTTAAAAATAAATTCACCAGCTATATGTTGTAAATATGAAAAAATTCTCACAAATATTAAAATAAGGTTTTAAAAGACAGAATTGCAGAGTAGTGGACATAATTTTGAAAAAGAATGTTGGAGGACTCACATTGGCTGATTTTAAGACTTATTCTAAAACTAAGCATTTATAAAGTATTTACAAATGTAAACATTGTTATTGGTAAAAGGACAGAAACATGGATGAATGGAACACAACACAAAGCCCCAGCAATATGGAATTGCAAAGTAGTCATCACTCTGGAGCATTTCTGCAGAGGAAATATTCAACCACCAAAATTACCTCTTCTACTTACAGTGTCAAGCCAGCTAAATTCCCAGGGAGCTTTTCTTAACCTGAGATAAATCCTAATCATAATGAATATGTTTAAAGTTAAATTCTGCATTAGCCTTTCCTTGAATAGGCTACATTTCTCCACTTTTAGGTCATCTTTCTATTCACCCCTATCTCCTTAGGGCTTTAGGAAAATTCCTCTGCCTCCATGTGAGCCAGTCCTGGTGCTGTCAATTCTCAGTATACCTCTAGTCTGGAGCAGGTACAAGGATTGTTCTTTCCAGCACTCCCAATGCCCTTCTCCTGCCTTTACTAATTTTGTTTTCTTGTAGACACCTCGTCCACCCCACTCCCTCAGTTGTCTTTGGCTCCATAGTCTCTTTTCTGATTCCTTTCCCTAACCTATGAATCAGATCACGCCATCCCCTTGCTTTAAACTGCCAATGGATGCCCCTTTCCATGAGTTTGTTCCTCATGGGATTCACCTTACAGGTCACCTGTCAGGACCACTCTGCCCCCACATCTCAGTATGTTGGCCCTGTCTGGACATTAAGATATCTACTGGGCATGGTGACTCACACCTGTAATCCCAGCACTTTGAAAGACTGAGGTGGGTGGGTCACCTGAGGTCAGGGGTTCAAGACAAGCCTGGCCAACATGGTGAAACCCTGTCTCTACTAAAAATACAAAAATTAGCCAGATGTAGTGGCATATGCCTGTAATCCTAGCTACTTGGGAGGCTGAGGCAGGAGAATCACTTGAACCCAGGAGATGGAGGTTGTGGTGAGCCAAGATCGCACCACTATACTCCAGCATGGGCAGACAGTGAGACTCCATCTCAAAAACAAAAAATTAATAAAATAAAAAGAATCTCCAGCCAGAGGACATCTCCTCAGGCAGGCCTTCCTGACTGCTCTTCCCCTACACTCTACCTTACTTCACCCAGTTTTTAAAAGTTTTCTTCAGAACTTTATCCATTTTTAATAATCTTGTTCATTCACTTCTTTGCTCTTTTATTTCTTATCTACACTTGCCTAAAGCACCATGAGAACAAAATTCTTGTTTGTTAAAAGTGGACATTTGTCTTTGGCCCATGAGAAAATGAGTTTACATGAGGGGAAAGATCCATAAGTAGGATGTCCTTGTTTTCCCAGATCCATCCAGGTAATTTCCATGCAATTATTAACATCATTCTTTTTCATTATCCAATGAGCACCAGCTGAATAATGCATTACATGGTCACCCTGCCTATGTGATAGAGGAGCCCATACATGAGTAAAGACCTAGCCATGTGATGGATTGGTACTATTCAAGGCATGGTGAGGGATTCATTGTGATGGGGCAGTGGGAGCACTGGTGGTGAAGTGGTATGGCAGGTGGTACAGTTAGAGAGACTGGATTGGGCTAAATGAAGGGTCTGTGTGCCCTGCCAAGCAGAATTATGACTACGCTTGTTTAAATGCTCTCTTTGCATGCTTATGAAAGGACTGTTCATTGTGCTTTGCTTTAGAGAGATTTTGGAACTGGGATTTCCCAGCTAAATATTTGTGTTTTGTATGTTAAACAATAAAATCCTCTATTTAAGTTTAAATTTACATTAATTAAAATTAATTATAATTTAAGCATTCAGTTTCTTTGTTGCACTAGCCACATTTTGAGTGCTTAGTAACCATGTGTGGCTAGTAGCTACTGTATCGAGCAGTGCAGTTATAAAATTTTTCCATCATCACAGAAAGTTCAATTGAACAGCACTGCTCTAGGCTGTTGCAGATTGATGGAGACTAAGGAGGCATGACAACTAAATGCAATGTGTCGTTCTGGATTGAGTCCTGGACCACAAAAAAGGACATCAGTAGTAGGACATTTGGTGAAATTTAAATAATACTATTTAATCGGTTCTTATTTGGCAATTGTGTGATGGTATGGAAGATGTATATATTTGGGGTCAAGCTTGGTACTATCTTGAAACTTTTTCATAAGTCTGAAGTTATTTCAAAATGGGAAGTTAACAAAATTTATACCCACACATTTATTTCTCTAAAAGCATGTCTACCACCTGTTAGGTAGGACAGTCAGAATACTTAGACCAGTGCTTCTCAAATTTGAACATACAAACCATCTGAAGATCTTTTTAAAATGCAGATTCTAGTTTAGTAGTTCTGGGGTGGTTCTTAAGAGTCTACAATTTTTTTTTTCTTTCTAAAGACAGCCTTCCTCTGTCATTCAGACTGGAGTGCAGTGGCACAATCATAACTCATTACAGCCTTGAAATCCTGGGCTCAAGCAATCCTCCTGCCTCATCCTTTCACATAGCTGGGACTACAGGCATGTGCCACCACACCTGACTAATTTTTTATATATTTTTTTGTAGAGTCAGGGTCTTGCTATGTTGCTCAGGAAGGTCTCAAACTCCTGGCCTCAAGCGATGCTCCTCCTACCTCAGCCTCCCAAATTGCTGCTCAGATTTTGCAATTCTGACAAATGATCAAGTGATGTCTGCTTTGCTATCCATGGAACATACCTTGAACAGCAAAGTTTTAATGAACTGTGAACATTGTGACTCGTGTATATATAAACCCAATGGTAAGACTGCTAACACTGGAATGTTATTCATAAAGGCAGTAGTTGACCTTACTATTTGGATTGGTCATGTTCCATGAATAGACTGGAAATGTGGTTACTGATGTTCTGAAACATCAGATCCTGGTGGTTATGTTTTGCTGTTTAATTTTGGTTTTGTTCACTTAAAAGGGCAAGAAAAAGTCAAGAAATGTTATGGTTCAATTTCAGCATACATTAACTGATTTTCTTATTTATGGAAGTCCGAATGTAACATAAAACATTCCAACGTACAGGTGTTGATGCTTTTGAACAGCTTCCATTTATAGCTTGGGTCTGTTTTGCTATCCACGGAACAATACTCTTCTCCCCTAAGTGGAGGCGAGTTGGAGGGCTGGCAGATAAATATACATTATATAAACCTTTGTGCACTCCCCACACAAGACAGTTACTTTTGGGTTTTCCAACTTATTCAAGTGTTTTATCTTTCCCCTATGGGGTTTAAACCACTGATGAGAACGGGGTGAGTGGCCCTTCTCAGGGACTTATACTGGTGTCAAGCCTACTTTTTCTTTCTTCTTTCCTCCTATTTTCAAGCCTTTCTGTTGTCCTTGAAATATAAAACTTACATAATGACTCTAACATTGGAAGTTTTACATAGGTTTCATTTTGCTGCTGGTTTTATTTCTGATCCTCTCTCCTGATACCTTGTTTCCTTGTGTCTTTTATGGTTTTTAAAATATATTTCTTTTTACTGTTTATTTTTCTTGATCTGTGAAAATTTTTTTGAGCCCTAGGATGAAAATAAGTCCCTCCAGAAAGAAAGTTTATCTGCATTTATTAGATTCCTTGGTGATACTACTGCTCTGGAACTACTGTGAATTATCAGCTTACAGGTTTTTGAAATTTTGATGTAAATTCCTGTAAGGGATGGTTCATGATTATGAACACTCATGTGGGATGTTTTTCTCCTTCCTCCCACCATCAAGGTTTAAGTCTGAGTGGTTTTCTTTAAAGTCTTCTTTAAAAGAAAATAGGGGTTGGGTTTATTTATAGTTTACCCTTATATTGAAAATGCAGCCCTTTGGAGACTTGCTCAGTGGAGGTGGGAGTTGGGAATCACGTTAGACTTTCAAAGTTTAGACTTTGTTATCTATTCTCAGAGACCTGAGAGGCTGGGATCACTGATGTTCAAGTTCACCCAGTCTAGCAAATGGCATCAGAATGAAAGCCCCTTCCACTGTTTTCATTAATCTCTTGGCTCCTTCTTCATTTAGGGATTTTTTTTTTCCCAAGTAAGTTTATGAATTAACCAAATGTAATGGCTTTACCTTCATTGTGCAGTCTCTCAAGACTTTGGGCCCAAACTTTGGCTTTGGGCATTCAAAGGTAGGCTTTCAAGATGAGGAATACCTTTCTCTTGGCCTCTTGTCTTTGGTGCAAAGCAGTTGCAATTATCCTTCTGTAATCAGTGCTCTTCACAACCATACCTCTCTGAAATAAAGAAGGACTCAGCCTCAATTTATATTTGCTTTAAAGCTGGAAGCAGATGTGGGGTGAACAAACAAACTGTAAATGATAGGAACATTAGTTAATGTAAAATTATTTATTTGCTATAAAGATATATTTGACTATTTCTAGCACTTGCAGAGTATTTCAGCATATGGATTACTGATACTTTATTTAGCTAACCTCTTATTAATGAGCATTTTAATTCTTCCCATTTTTTCCCTGCTATCCATTTTGCAACAGTGAACATTCTTGTACATTTATTTTTGTATACATGTGCAACATTTCAGCAGGATAAATGTCTGCAAGTAAAATTGCTGGGTCAGAGGATATGTCCATTTACAATGCTGATGTTTATTGGTTAGGGCAATGTGAAACAGTAAATTAATATAATGATCATCTTTCACTAAAGCAAGCATGTGTTTCAGTTTCAATTTCAGGGTAACACACTTGTATTTTACACATACAATTCTCCCTTCTATTAGAAAGACTTTTAGATATCCAACTGTATAATTATCTTTTGTATTCCCAGCTTTCACTTTAACAATCTTTAATGAGTATATTTAGAGGAATTCATGGGTTGTAAGCAGTGATACAACTTCTGTGTAAATTTTAAGCCATTTAATTGTCCCAGATGGATCCTTAGTTTATACTTCTCCTTTTTTTAGACAGGAGTACCAGTGACTGCAAACTTATGGACAGAGTTATGTGTTAACTCTGAATTAAAGTCAGTCTTTAAGTGCATTTTGAATCATACACTAAAATCACAACATAGTAGAGCTCTAAGGGATCTTTTAGGTCTGTAATCAGAGTGCCCTGATTTATAGTTTGGAATGCAAATAAGGCACTGCTCAGGTGAGGTCCCAAAGTGCAACACGTGAGCTTCACATGCCCAATGAACAGGAAACAGTGCTTTTCTTTAGGAGCCCCTTTCCCTGATATTCCTAGGGCCAGTTCTGGCCACTCCCATTTCAACTCCTGGTGTGTCAACTCAGACACCAGGAGTATCTCTGATGTTGAAGAAGCTGGTGGCTATTCAAGCTGGTGGCTCCAGAGGAAGCCGCTGGTGTAGACCCTGCCTTGGATGACTGTTCTTTTCTAAGGAGCCAGAGAGAAGGTCCCCAACCTTTGGATAAGTACAACCAGGAAAGGGCTCTTGTGAGACCTGGCCTGGCCTCCCATCATTAGAGTTCCTTCAGTTCACTCACATAGCCACTTCTCTAGGACTTGAATCTGCCATCTGATTCTTGGACTGGGTCTAGACCCAGTATGCACTGCCTTATAGCCTCCAAAGCACATTCCTTTTCAAATGCCTAAGTCTGCAGAGGCTGGGCTGGTGAGCCTATGTTTTCTCTTTGGTAAGGGCTTATCTGAGTGCCTCGTGGTCCTTTCCTGACTCCAGGTCTTGCTTAGGGCCACCCCCAGTCCACTCTGACTAGTTTTAATTTTTGAGACAAAGTATAGGGGCCTTGATCCTTTCCTCTAGGAGAGTCGGGTGCTCCAAATGCAAATTTGGCTATTCCCCTTCTCCCCCCAGCAATCTTTAGGCTCTACATATTAGTATTTTCTCTTTCTCACACAAAGATATGAAATTCCATTTTATCCAGCCATCCTACTAGAGAGCATTCAAGTCCAGTCCCCTCATTTAAAAAATGAGAAAACTGAAGCATAGGAAACTTACTTACCTAGGTGACACAGTTGGTCACAATAGACTATAGGCAAGAATTCTTGTTGTCTAAGTCACAATATAGGACCTATTATATCCACTGAAATGTTTCTGTTTTGTGAGGTTTTTCCAGTGAATTTTGAAATCATGAGCCACATTCTCTCCTGCATTCCTGGCCACGTTCCACACTGCCCAGCTGAAATATGCTCAGACTTGCTGGGCACTTTTATGATTTACCTAGTGGTGATTTCCAGAGTCAAAGCCAAACCACTCATTAAAAGCAGCCACTATTTTGGAAAGCCCACATCATTGTTCCCCTTCATTAGAATGAATATTCAAGAGCCAGCACTGAGCATGTTTGTTGCCCTGCAATGTGCTTTGCTGCCTCTCTGTGACCCAGTGACTCTAGAAAATACTCACGCTGCAGCCTCGCATTTGAGGCAAGTTTCCCTTCCCACAGTTCCCATGGACTCTCCATTGGGTCAAGCCTTTTGGAGGTATTTCTGATTCCATTTCATCTTGAACATTTGCTGCTTGATGAGTAGCTTAAGGAAGCAACTGGAAACCAGAAAGTAAAGAAATCCATCTGAAAAGTGGTCTCAATCCCCAGGGTCTTGGTTCTTGACCCCTGGGGCTGGCACACTTACCTGTGACATGGAGTTCTCAGCATGTGCCCATTCCTCAGGCTGATAGCTAGTTTTGGGTGGAGAATGCAGTTTGAGAAGGTTCTAGTCAGGAGGGAGGGTGTGTAGGAAGAGAATTCATATTTAAAATTCCTTCTTTTGAGGAATTCAATTTCAAAAAACCCAGGGTTCTGCTATATATTGGAAGAATACGATTAGCTGTCTAATGGTGGGTCAGGACTGCCATTTTGACTGAGCACTAGAATGGGACCCAAGCATCAGTACTTTTTATTATTTATTGTTAATTTTTGTAGGGATGGGCTCTTGCTATGTTGCCCAGGTTGATCTCAAACTCCTGACCTCAAGTGATCCTCCTGGCTCAGCCTCCCAAAGTGCTGTGATTATAGGCATGAGCCACCAAACCCAGATGAGATGGAGTCTTGCCCTGTCACCCAGGCTGGTGCACAGTGGCGTGATCTCAGTTCACTGCAACCTCTGCCTCCCAGGTTCAAGCAATTCTCCTGCCTCAGCCTCCCGAGTAGCTGGGATTACAGGCATGTGCTACCACGTCTGACTAATTTTTTAATATTTTTAGTAGAGATGGGGTTTCCCCATATTTGTCAGGCTGGTCTTGAACCCCTGACCTTGAGATCTGCCTACCTTGGCCTCCGAAAGTGCTTGGATTACAGGCGTGAGCCACCGCACTCGGCCGGCATCAATACTTTTTAACTCTCTGATAATTTGGTTCTGGAATCCAGGTTGAGAACCACTGCCTAAAAGTTGCTACCTGCAGGCAGTAATTTGCCCGAATGCTACACTCTAAGCTTTGTGAGGACAGATACTGTTTTGTTTACTCTCACTCATCCTCAATACCTGTAATACCTCCTGACTCATAGTTGGAGTTTAACAAATATTTATTCATCGAATGAATTAATGCTTGTTCAGAACTTCATTAAGATGTAGATAACGAAGTGCTCTGCCTTTTGCCTGGGAGTGATGTTGGAAATCCTTAATCACTTATACAGCCATGACACTTGATCAGAGTGTTAGAGGCCTCAATGTGCCCTGAATCGTTATATTATAGGATCATGGGTGGTTTAGTGTTCTGGTGGAGGGGCCTCATCGGCCAGGACTATAGGGACACTTTCAGGAGATCAGCACAATAGCTATTTGCCAACTGGATTGAAAACATTTTAATATTTTAACAATAGGTCCAGCTGTACACAGCGGTGGGGGAGCAGGCCACCATGGTTTACGTTTTGATCCTTCTGTTAGCAGGGGATTTCCTAGTCTGAAAGTCTGTATGTGGCCTGTTGCTGTCTTCCCTCTCAGACTTCACCTTATATCACTCCCCTGACCCTCTTCTCAGCAACACTGGCCTTCTCTGTGTTTCTTCAACAGGACCAAGCTCCTTCTTGCCTTAGGGCCTTTGCTCTTGCTATTCGGTCTGCTGGATTATTCACCCAATGGGAGTTGCTGCAAAGTCATGTAACAAAGGGCATAGATTCAAAGAAGGGATGGCAGTAGCCGTTTCTGTAATCTACCATGTGGCCCCTTCATGTAAATGCTCAGCATCTCAGATTTCTTCTTCATCCCTCTTTTCCTCTCCAAAATGCTTCTTGGGTATAATATAGAGAAAATGTTACTTGTGTGGCATTATAGTCTCAGAGAGAAAAAGGCGTCGTTCAGTTGTTGCAGTTTCTCGTGGATCTTCTCTGGTCTTAGCTAGAGAGTGGTTGGTCACAGCTGCCACTCGCAGCTGAGCTTCAGGCTCCATCTCTGGGTGTTCTGCTTGTGTCTGGTGCTGATAGTTAGGGCTGTTGCAACCTGGGATAGTTATTTTTGTCTTGACTGGGTCTAGATAACTAGGACTCATGTCCTCTCCTTGGCATTGCAGATTCAGAAGCTTTTGCATTTAGGTTTGTAATTCATCTCATGTTAATATTTTTCCACTTACTTATTCAGATGTACAAGCATTGAATTACCTTAATTTCCTTGTTGAAAAATCAATTGAATATAATAAATGTGTGGTCTATTTCTGGACTCTCTAATCTGTTCCATTAATCTATTTCTCTATCTACCAATACTACACTGTCTTGATTACTGTACCTTCATAATAAGTTTTGAAATCAGGTAGGACGAGGTTCTAACATTATTGTTTTTACTCCTTTTACTTAGGTCTTCTTTAATTTCTGTCAGCAGTGCTTTATTGGTTTTGGTATATATGTCTTTGCTGAATTTATTCTGTACATATATATTTAATTATATATAGACACACATACCACATTTTAGTGCTACTATAAATGGCAGATTTTGTGACTAAATACATGTAACATAAGATTTATCATTTTCACCATTTTAAATGCACAGTTAAGTGGAATTAAGTGCATTTACATTTTTGTTTAACCCTCACCCACACCCCATCTTCAGAACTGATTTTTTCCTAAACTGAAACTGTACCATGAAAACACGGGCAACCCTGGAAACTGCCATTTTACTTTTTTTCCCTCTATGATTTTGACTATCGTAAAACTTCATATAAGAGGATTATACAGTATTTGTTCTTTTGTGGCTGGCATATTCTACTTAACATTGTATCTTTAAGGTTCATCCATGTTATAGAATGTGCCAGAGTTTCTTCTTTTTTTTTTTTTTTTTTTTTTGATATGGAGTCTTGCTCTGTTGCCTAGGCTGGAGTACAGTGGCATGATCTTGGCTCACTGCAGCCTCCATTCTCCTGAGTTCAAGCAATTCTCCTACCTCAGCCTCCAAAGAAACTGGAATTACAGGTGCCCACCACCATGCCCAGCTAACTTTTGCATTTTTAGTAGAGATGGGGTTTCACCACTTTGGCCAGGCTGGGCTCAAACTCCTAACCTCAGGTGATTCACCTGCCTCAGCCTCCCAGAGTGCTGGGATTGCAGGCATGAGCCACCAGGCCTGGTCAGAATTTCTTCTTTTTCAAGGCTGGGTAATATTCCATTGCATATATATACCACATTTTGTTTATCCTTTCATCTATTGATGGATATATGGGTTGCTTCCACCTTTTGGCTATCATGTATAATGCTTCTATGAACCCAAATGTACAAATATATGCTCCAGTCCCTGCTTTTAATTCTTTTGGATATATACTTCAAATGTGTGTGTGTGTGGAGGGGGGAGTGGCACAATCCAACTGGCTGGGGACCTGGACAGAACAAAAACAGAGAAAAGGCAAATTGGTCTCTCTCTCCTGGAGCTAGGATATACTCTTCTCTTGCTTTTGGACATCAGAACTCCAGGCTCTCTAGCTTTTGGATTCCAGTATTTACACCAGTGGTCCCCACCGCCCCAGGTTCTCAGACTTTTGGATTGAATTGAGCCATATTAATGGCATCCCAGGGTCTCCAGCTTGTAGATAGCCTGTTAGGGGACCTCTCAGCCTTCAAAATTGTGTGTGCTAATTCTCCTAATAACCTCCTCTTTATCCATCTATCTGCCTACCTACCTACCTACCTACCTACCTACGTATTTATCTATCCATCCTATTTATTGTATCTCTGGAGAACCTTGACTAATTCAGACTTAAATTCACATTCCTGTAGCAGCCATTCTCTATTAGATCTCATTGGTTCTTTCCCCAAACATGTGCAGCCTAGCCTTCAACCAACAATCCAAGGAAGATCCATATGGACTTTGCCCCACCTATGTTACAACCAGACAACTTTATTCTCTCTGATGCCCTTTGTTCTCTCTGATGCTCTCAGCTCACATTTCATCTCTTTGCATTGTGATCAGAAAAATGCTCCCAAGCAAAGAGTCAGGGTAAATATGGGTCAAAGCTTACAAAGCTTAGGTGTTTCCTTTTGCCAAGGTCTATTTTATATATATATATATATATATATATATATATATATATATACACATATATATACATATATATATCAATGACTCATATTTTTGTTATCTTTTCCTTCTGTCATCTTCCTATGTGTTACGTTTTCAACCTTAGTTTGTTGTCTCATGGTTGTAAGATGGCTGCCACTGCTCCAGACGTCACATCTTCACATAGATGTTTTCTAGGCAGTAAGAAGGAATAGATCTCTTTTCCATTTATGTGGTTTTATCAGAGGGAAAAGCCATATCCAAAGTCCTTCCAGAAGACTTAATGTTTCTTTGACCAGACTAAATCAATCACAAGTAAAAGACAATGAATTCTTTTTCTTTCTTTTCCTTCTCCCTCCCTCCCTCCCTCCCTCTCTCTCTTCTTTCCTTTCTTCCTTCCTTCTTGCTTGACATGGTGTCACCCTGTCCCTAGGCTGAAGGGCAGTGGTGTGATCACAGCTCACTGCAACGTCAAACTCCTAGGCTCAAGCAATCCTCCCATTTCAGCCTCCCTAACAGCTAGGACTACAGGCATACACCACCACACCTACTTTTTTTTTAAATTTTTTATAAAAAAATTATACTCCCCAGGCTGATCTTGAACTCCTGGCCTCAAGCAATTCTCCTGGCTCAGCCTTCCAAAGGGCTTGGATTACAGGCATGAACCACTGTGCCTGCCCTGGCTGGGCAATGGATTGTATAGCCCAGTAATGATTCAACTTTTGAGGGAAGGTGAAAAGCCCTTATCTTTCTGAGGTAAGGTGCCTTTGAAGTAAGGTGAATTTTTTTTTTTTGATTCATTTTGCTATTTGAACAATATTAAGATTTTATAAACTAATAAAGAAGAAAAAATGGTTGTTGGAATAGCAACCAACAGTGATGGCAATAGTAAGGCTTCTCAGCCCAGTTTTGGAATTTTGTGAAGCTCATATTACAAATAAATTAAAAGAATAACAGTTACCTTTTATATCTAATTTCACCTATCCATCCTGCTCATGGCAGCCAAACTTACCTTCCTGAAATACAGATCTGACCATGTTAGAACGTTGCTCAAAAATTTTGCTGGCTACCTATCACTACAAAACAATCTCCAAAGCATGGCATGCAGTGCCTTTCAGGATCTGACTCCACATTACCTTTTTAGTGTTATCTGTCAGTGTAATCCCACTCTGCCCTTGTCATGCAACATTTACCCTTCCTCTGACGTGCTGGGCCTTCCTGTGTCTGTTATTGCTGGCAGTGCCTTTGCTCTCCTTATTTGTTCCTCAATCCACCATTCTTTGGAGACCCAGCTGAAATGCCACCTCTTCCACGATGCCATTCATAATATTTCCAACTGTAATTGATCTCTACTATCTCTGTGCTCCTATTGTACCTACCATGCTCCATTGTAGGATATTTAGTGGCAAATGTTTTTAGATTCTGTTTCACTCAATTGTATATCCTTACATTACCTTCTAGAGAGATGGCAGATACACAGCACAGAAACCACAAATCCCCATTTGTGAGCTCAGGGAAGATATTACTAATCTAATCTAGTGGACAATTTTATATATCTTATATAATTACTAATAATTATACATATAGTTATTGTATAATTACAACATGATTTTCCACTAAGCCCTAAATATATGTTAAGGCATCACAGGATGTTATTAATTTGTTATTAATAACTACTTCTGGCAGTTATTACTAGTGGATTACATGAAATCCACATTCTATCTCTAGCTACATTTATGGCCTTGTTCATAACCATAGCTTAATCTTTTGGTTAGTTAAAGTGAATTTCACTTCGTAGATTCCATGGTTGGTTTCCACCAATGACTAAATTTATTTGGGAGATGGTAGAAAGCTAGAAGATTATAATGCAGGAACATTACAGTGTGGGGTGGAGAAAACCACATGGAAGAAATCTGCTAGTAAGAGCAACAAGTTCTTGCCAAAGGGAGACCAGACTGTCAGATCTTTTTATTTTTTTTTCTGAAGAAACTCACGAGGAAACCTTGTTACTTTCCTGGTTTAAAATCCAATAATTTGATAAAGACATACATCAACTGTGGAGGCTGTGCTCTGGGAATCTCATGGGTCAAGGGGAGAAGTGAGAGTGTTTCTGAATGTCACAATCCATTTTGTTATGGGCAAACTTTTATCGGACATGGCTGTAAGTTCCCCCCTCGGGAACAGCAGGTATCTACAACAAATAAGATTCTTTAAACCATACACACATAAGTCTAATGTTCAAAAGTCAGTTTGGGAAAGGGCAGAATAAGCAGGGCTTTTAAAAAAAAGATTAGGTCAGTTTTGAATGTTTATGTATTTTTTGGAAGCCATTATAAGGCTGCGCTGTCCAATATAATAGCTATTAGTCATATGCGGGTAAATTAATTAAAATTAAATAAAATTTGAAATTTAGTTCCTCAGTCACAGGAGGCACATTTCAAGTGCTCAACTCCACGTGTGGTTAGCAGCTACTATATTGGACAGAGCAGATACAAAACATTTCCATGATTACAGAAAGGTCTAGTAGGCAGTGTTGTTCTAAGGTCTCCTATAAAAGAGTTGAACTCCTGTGAGATGTAGTTTTGGCTTCTGTGGACCAATTAGATTCTTCAGTATTACCATTAATTATATTATGTAACTTTAAATAAAAGTTATACCCAAATCAATGCTTTTCTCTTTAGAGATCTTTCTGTTTGTCTTATTTGAGATAAATATCAAGAAAGTATTTATAGTTAAAAGACTGTGTGGTAAGCAAGATTCTGTTATTTATTTTCTGTTGTTTCTTTATGGTGGTTAATATCTTCTCTGATCCACAGAATTGCTTTTTGCAACCCTCTGCATGCTAAGTTGGCTATGTACTATTTGGTTGTGTGAATGTAAATTGCCTAGCATTTTGCCTCAGTAAGGAAGATATAGAGAATTCAATCGTTAAAGGAAAAGGACTGTTGAGAAATAATGTGCCATAAGCTCCTAACTATTCTGGAACATTTTTATTCTTGCTTCTCCTTCTTAAATAAAAACTACTGTATATAGAGAGATGCAGTAAAAACAGGCCACATAAAATATGGTTAAATTGTCCACATTAGTTTTAAATGGAGTTCATTTGAAATGACTTAATCTACGTTATGGTGATTATTCAGTACAAAGTTCATTCTTTGTTACAACTCAAAGCCACATGTTTACTTCATTTATTCCTGTAAATATAAGACTTAATTTTTATATTTAGGTAAGGTCAAATATGAATATACAGAAATAAACGTGTTGGGGCTTAGGAGTCAAAATGTCATCTTCCTTTCTACTTCTATGGTTCTACAGATTATTAGCTTTCCTTGTAATTTCCTATTAAGGTACCTCTTTGAATAAAGTCTAGATGGGCTACTTAGTATTCATATATTTTGTTTATCCACATGACACACTGAGGCTAAAATCTTGGTATATATTAGTAATAAATGAATGAAAATCTTCCCTTTTCAGCCTTATCATTGTCACAGCAAGTCCTTTTCGAGACAGCTGTACTGAGGTGGTAAATCACATGGCTGACTTTGAATCCAAGCTCCATCACTCCTGGTTGTATGGAACATAAAAGTTACTTAACGTTGGCTGGGCGCGGTGGCTCACGCCTGTAATCCCAGTACTTTGGGAGGCCGAGGCGGGTGGATCACGAGGTCAAGAGATCGAGACCATCCTGGTCAACATGGTGAAACCCCGTGTCTACTAAAAATACAAAAAAAAAAATTAGCTGGGCCTGGTGGCGCGTGCCTGTAATCCCAGTTACTCAGGAGGCTGAGGCAGGAGAATTGCCTGAACCCAGGACGCGGAGGTTGCGGTGAGCCGAGATCACGCCATTGCACTCCAACCTGGGTAACAAGAGTGAAACTCTGTCTCAAAAAAAAAAAAAAAAAAAGTTACTTAATGTTATGTACTTCACTTCATTTCAAAGATGAGTTTGATTTCCAGACCTCCATCATAATAATAAAGAGTGCTATATTTTTCAGTTGGGTTATAAGTCTAAAATTCATTTTTCTTTCTGACTTAAACTTGTAAAATTTAAATGCAGTTTATGTACAGTGAAACACCGATCTTAAGTATACAGTCTGATGAATTTTGACAAATGCATACAGCATGTAACCCACTATCAAGATACAGGAGATTTCTATCTCCAGTATCTTTTCACCCTTTCCCAACCAGCCCCCAAAACACCCACATGAGGTGATCACTATTTTGATTTTATAGTCTACTTTTGTCTGTTGTGGAGTTTCATGTAAATGGAATCATGCAGCATGTATTCTTTTGTATAAGATTTCCCCATTTTCTACTATTGTTTAGTTTCTTCCATTTACATTTTATGTAGAATATCTATCTTTAATACATTGAAAAATCGTGGGTAGAGAGGTTAATTTTAAAAGTCTAAGACAATGGCTTGGTGTTTTGGAAATGGCTTTGGAATTCCTAGCTACATGACTATGTGAGATTCGGCAAGTTACTTACACTCTCTGAACCACACATCACTTTAAAGTGATTATTATATTTACCTCACTAGTATTTTTTATTAGGATGAAATAAAATTATGTATGTGAAGTAACCCTACTTGTGGCACTAAACAATTATCAATTCCCTCCTCTTTTAGGCCAATAAATCTTATAGAAGTAACCAATCTGTTTGGCAATTTGTGACTGGGCACGCATCCATCAATTACAAAGAACATATGACTGTTGGTGCTTAGTAGGCTCAAGTCAAGGTTTTTCTCTTATACAATTACAGTTTATTTTTATTTACCCTGTGTTTCTATACATTAGCTCACTTAATCTTCATTGCATTTCCTATGAAAAATAGCTGGTATTATCTTTATTTTACAGATAAGGAAACCAAAGCTCAATGTGGCTAACTTATCCAGAATCTTCCAAACAGTCAGTAGGAATTGAAGCCAGACTCTGGCACCAAAGTTTGTACTTTTAATGAGGCAATGATGAATCCCCTGAGGTAGAGACAAGGGTGACCAAAGACCCTTAAGTTTGCGGCCACTGCTCTGCACCCAGGAGAATTTCCAGTACAATTTGGGGAACCAGGAACAGGCTGGACAGATGTGTGTATTCTTCAAAGCTCTCCATATGTTTTCTGTGGCCTGCTCAGGTAGTGCTTGGCTGTGAATTGACTATGGTCCAATGGCTCCTTTGTTGCTCACTGAATCATGAAATGGTGTATCTTGTTCTGGCCACTTACATATGCCAGAAGCTATTCTGAGCACTGGAAATATGGCAATATGCAAAATAGACCACAAAATTCCAGCTCTAATATAAGTTATATTCTAAATGGCAAAGATGGACAATAAGTGAATGTACAAACAGGGCTGTTTACTTATTTAATGTTGGGGACAGTAAGCAGTTTGGAGGAAAATAAGACAGGGAAGAGAAACCTGCAGTACAAGAACATGGTATTTGTCCTTCTAAATTGGGTGGTGAGGGAAGGCCTTAATTAATATGGGGAATAGATGAGGTAAAGGAGGTGAGGAATGATACACACAGATATGGAATAGGTTGGGGGAGGGTGTGTTCCCGGCAGAAAGAAGAGGAAGTCCAAAAGCACTAGATCAGGAGGCATCTCATAGGAATAGTCAGGAAGCCAGCGACCCTAGGGCAGAGTGAGTCAGTGGGGAAGAGTAAGTGGGGCATGATAGGGACCAGTCATGGAGGGCCTTATTTGACATTGAAGAAAATTTGGCTTTTATTATGAGTGAGATGCAAAGCCATTAAAGAATTCTGAGCAGAGAAAGCACATAATTTGACTTATATTTTAAAGGATCATTCTGGCTTTTGAATTGAGAATGAACCATGGGAAGGCAAGGCTGGAAGCAGGGAGACCAGGTAGGAGGCTGTTTAAACCACATAGGCAAAAGATCATGTTGGCTTAGACCGAATTAGTAGTGGAAAAGGTCATGGGAGGTGGTTGGATTCTAGATATGACTTGAGGCTAGAGCCAATAGGATCTGTTGACAGATGGGTTGTGGTTTGTGCAAGAGTGACCAAGATGTCAGGGGTTTTGTCCTGAGTCAGTGGAAGGATACAATCACCATCAACTGAGATGGGGAAGGCAGGGAGAGGAACAGGTCTGGGGTGGAAAACAGGATCCATTTTTGGACAAGTTGATAGGAGATACCTGTTAGGCATCAAGTGGAGATGTTGGTAGGATGAATATGTGATTCTAGTGTTCGGAACAAAGTCTCGGCTGAAGATGCAAATTTGGGGAATTGTCAAAAAAGAGAGATACAAAGCTAAAGGCTAGAGTGGGGGTGTGTCGACAGGAAAGGGAAGTCCAATTACAGTCTCTTTGGAACTGATAAAATGTAAGTTAAAATGAAAACTGCCACTCAGTTATAGAAAGGTTATTGGAGAGCTTTTCTTCTCACTACTGTTTAATATTTTCATGACATATCTAGCTTATTCCTCACCCACTCTTTTCCTGACTAAACAGTTCTTATCACTTTGTCTTTAGGATGAAAACCAGCCCTACAGGCCACTTATTCCAGATCTCTGACAGATTAATGGGCAGTAAAGTTATAGTTGATCTCTTTTTGAAAGTACTCTCCACTCTTCAACTCTTTGTAAGTTAAGAAGCCAAGGAGACACAAAAACAGATATTTTCTGTGGGCTCTAAGGCTTTATCAATGTGAGGAACAGAGTTTTAGTTCAAAAAATTTCTGCTCTCTAGTAAAAAGTAAATAGAAGAAACATTTTGACTGTTTTGTTTTAATCTGTGACCTTGAGAACTGCCTTCATTTTATAACCCAAGAAGCAAAATCCTATTTTGTTGAAATGTGGACAGAAATTATCCTCCCACAATTCTAGATGCAACCATATAATATTCAGATTGTTTGAAAAAGTCACCCTAAGAGTAATATAAAGATGAAATGAGAGATAAAATACCTGGAAATGTTTTGTTCCAGTTATTGCAGCTGCATAACAAATCACCTTAACATTTAGTGGAATGAAACATTTATTATACGCTGTAATTCTGTGGGTTATGAATTTGGAATGGGCACAGCTTGAATGGCTTGTCCTGCTCTGCAATGTCTAGTTATCAGATGGAAGTCAGGAAGGCTATGCCCTGGAATCATCTGAAGGTTCACTCACTCACTCGACTGGCAGATGCTTCTAGGTGCCAAATGAAGCCACAGTTCCTCTCCACATGGGCTTCTCATGTGGTCTCTCCACGTGAACTAGTTTGGACTAGTTTGCCACCATGCTGCAAGTTAGCCCAAAGGTGAATGTGCCCTAAAGGGTTAGTTCCAAGGGTGAGTGCCCTAAAGGAGAGCCAGCGGGGCGCTGTGTGCTTTGTATGGCCTAACTTCAGAAGTCACACAGCATCACTTCTGCTGTCTTCAATTGGTAGGGGCAGTCTCATGTTCACCCAGGTTCAGTGGAAGCAATAAAGGTTCCACATTTCAGTGGCACGAGCGTCAACCACATAGGAAGCGGAGCAGGTGGATGGGATATGTAGATTGGTATAGCCATCTTTGCAAAAATACAATCTGCCAAAGATTTAGTGACTGTCAGGAGCATAAACTATTAGATTTGCAGTCTTTTGCCTGGGAAGTAGAGAGGAGGTAAACACCTCTGAGAGACTGGGTGAGGTAAGAACTTTTAAATTGATTTTAGGAATATCCTTTTATTTTAATTTTGGCTTCCTACTCTGCAGACCATGAAAATGCTGCTTTGGAAAAGGTTTGTCTGTATCTCAGGTTTACTGTTTCATTAGGGCAGCATTTGTACAGAATATTGCTGTATGACAAGCTTCTCACAAGGACACAAGGAAGTGACACATTGTGGAGATGCAAACAATTACTGAAAGCCCTTGAGAGTTTGCAGATATCACCCACAAGAGAGGAGAGAGAAGCTCCCCCATAAAGCTGATCCCCTCCCTGACCAAATTACTAGTGAATTCCCCTACCCTATCCTGTGATTAACATCTACCAATTTCCCTCAAGGCATGTGCAGAGAGAATCAGGCTAAATCATACCTTTTACCTCTGTAGATTTAGATCTACGAAAACAAGTTTGTCTTTCCTCACACACAAGTCAGTGCCATGGACCCATTTTTAGAAGTGATGGGTGGTTTGGTCTTTGTTAGATGACAAACTGAAAAGATTCAGAATTTCTAGGTAAACACTGAGAGGAAAATGATTGAAATTATTGGTATTATGAAGGTTCAGGGCAAAGTGAACACAAATATGTGAACAAAATTTGGGGAGTTATTAATAGTCGACATGATTTCAAATTCCAAAGCAGCGAATATGCTTTGGGTGTAGACATCAGGGTGATGTGTTCTGGCTTTGTTCATATACAGTCCCATCAGATGAAATTCTAGGCTCCCTGTCAATCCTCTTAAACAAGATGACACCAAGCAGGAAGAAAGCTTTTTCAAAAGTAAAGAGTGCCTAGGTCATAAAATATTAATACTGATCTCAGTGCTTGATGCAATTTGAATGGACCAGATTTTTGCAGTTTTGGAAGTATCATGCATATAACTAAGGCAGAGCTTTAGTGATTGATTTTTATCAGCCTCTGAATATTGGAACCTTAGAATGTTGGACTATCAAGTTCTGTAAGTGTTGGGATTTGGTGTATGAGTGGCTGCAGAAGCAGAGGCATCCAAGGTCAAGGTGGGTGCTGTGAGAGCATTATAGGGTCCAGGCTGACTTGATAAAGGCTAGGAAGTATTTGGGGGTCATGGGAAAGTGAGGGAACCAAGGATAGGGACATTAGTTTTCCTAGGAATGGATCACCTCATGGAGGCACTGTGGAAAAGATCTGGAAGGAAAGTAACAGTAGGAGTTTGGGTTGGGGATAAAGAAGTCCAGACTAGTTCCAAGGTAAGTTTAGCAAAAAAAAAAAAAAAAAAAAAAAAAAGTGGGGGCATACATTCATACATTTTGGTTGTTGGGAGTTAATGTGAATTATGTGTAACTCAAACTTTCAAACAGAATAGTAATTTATGTAGTAGGGAAAGTCTCTGCCTTATGTGGTAGAGACTTTAGTGCTTACTCTATCCCATTTACTTCTCTTCTCAGCTCATGGAAAGTTACTCTTGCCCTTCCATCTTCTGTTTGGATGGGGCCATGTAACTTGTCTGGCCCCTGGGTTGTGGGCAAAAGTGATGTGTGAACCAAAGTATTTAATTATTGGTGTTATGACCCACCACTCCTTTTCCTCTGCTATCAGAAGCTGAGGTATTCTATATGAGAGAGACTCCAATAGTCCAGGTGCTAGAGTGAGGACAACATGGAGCAGAGTCCCCACCCATAGACCAAATGATATGAGATACACATCTTCCATGAGCAAGAAATAATATATTTTATTGAGCTATTGAGATTTTAACATAGTTTATGACCTCAGCATAACTTACCATAAATGACACAATTCAGTATGCATGTATTATACTATTATTTTCTATAATTTATTTCACTTGGCCATCAAGCCTGCATCTCATTAGAGGCTGGCCAGGGAACTCAAAATGTGCCAATTAATGGTAACAGTCTCATTTTATATGCATACTCAAGCTCTCAGAGTTTCTTCCCTGGACAACACAGTATCTTGGCACAGAGGGCAGCTCATTTATCTTTGTGGCAGAGGGGAGAAGAGGGCTTTATGCTCTTGCTGTTCCCTGGATACCCTGCTGGCTTCAACTGCAGAAGTTGATGGCTAGGACTGCTGCTGATTCAGTTCTATCTAGGTTCTCCTAGACCCTGCTAGGAGAACAGGTCCTCTCCTAGGTCCTCAGCTCTCAAGTCTCAGCTAAACCTTATCCAGTGCCCTTGCCTAGGATGTCCACTCCATGGCCCATTTCTACCCAATGGAGTTACTTTTCCATGGACTGGTAGTGTTTACTCTTAGCTACAATCTTTGTGCCCTTCATTTTGGCCTGTGGGCATGTCTGAATCCCCTTTCTATTACCTTCTATCTTGTGTTTTTGTCCTTTCATTGTCCCCTCCCATTGCCTGAGCTAAGGAGCAGAGGGATGGGAGTACTGGCCTCTTCTGAGACCTGCATTCTTTCCTTCTCAATCTTTTTTTCCCTGCAGATAGGGTATGACCTGCCTTCTCTGTTGAGGATGCCCTCTAAGGCATTCCCTTCTTCCTGTTCATCTGTAGACATGTTTGTTCTAGGTGGCTGTGCCTCCCTTTCCAAGGCATTAAGCCTCATGGCTTAGTCTTAATGGTGAATATGATTAATGAGGACATTTTTTTTTAAACTTCAGGTTAACTTTTCAAGATAATTACATTAGCATTTATGGAGTACTTTCTCCCTGGAAATTCTGCATGCTAGCCTGACACTGTTAGTGTTTGCTGCCCACTTGGCAGTGAATCTTATGGCCTCCAGTGTGTGGTCAGCCTATTGAGGAGTGTGGACTCACCTGGAATAGATGCTCATGGTTCAAGTTGGTGAGTCAACTAGGAGAGCTCCTTCTACTCTTTGGATCTAAAATGTTTGTCTGCAGTGAAATAAGCCAAGAGTTTAGCCTCAAATTCCCATGGGAATCCTATGGGAATTTGACAGAGTCCATGGCTTATGCCAAGACTAGCAAGGATCAAATGAATAAATGCAAAGACGTACAATGTTTTAAGCTTTCTTTTTGTCACATCTTTGTTCTGTACATTGAGACTTGAGTGGATTTTGTCTTAAGACAAATTCTCCTTTTTGTATAGGGTACCTTGTCTATTTTTGTACTTCCCTTATAGGCTGTGCACATAAATATGATGTCCATGGATCATTTTAAGCCAAACCCCAGGGAGTCTTGCTGCTTTTAAGCCTTGAGGATGGTTTGACCTGGAGACTGTTAGTTGCTTTTCATGGAAAATAATGATCACTCAAGAGCTTTTAAATTCTGCTTTTAGTTTGCCGCTGAATATTTTTTTAGCCATGTGTGATCTTGTATTTGTTGAACCCAAGGCACTCAAGTCCCCACCAAACAATCAAATTATATTTCAGAAATATGGCATCTGTCTTCGTCACTCTCAGATGCTAAAAGCTTGTGCTAGATGAGAGCTGCTACATCTTCTGGTGGCAGGAACGATACAGAGAAAACTGTTCTTCCCTCTTTAGTTAACACGGTGATGATGGGTGCCTGTTTGCGAGTAGAGGTATGGCATTTTTGACATAAGATAAATTCCTAACAGCTGTCTTGAAAGTGAATTTCTTGATTCATTTCAACCTTATTTGTTTCTATTGAACAACTTCGTCTATTTCTCAGGTCCACTTCTTACTCAAACTACGTTTATGACTACTAGTTCCTGCAGAATTGAATCTGCTTCATTGCAGGTACAATTAGGCTGAGACTTGCAATGTGCTCACGCCATGGCCATGTACCTCTAGTTTCATGCCTTATAGCTTGTTGATGCCACAGCCATGGAATTCTGCTCCATACTTACAGATATTCAAATTTCTAAAACTTCAGAGGAGTAAGCCCCTGAGTGGGAGAGAGGAGGAGACAGATAAATGCTTCTCTCTTTTGTCCCCAGGATGGACACTTCGGTGATACAGATCATAAGACTCTGGAAGGTCCTGGTAGATTAAGCACTGGCTGCTTATAGTAGTGGCCAACTCAGTAATACATCCCTGTATCAGCTTTGCCTTCTTCCTGTTTTGCTTTTCCTGTCCTGTACACTTGCTTCCTGGGAAGCATACTCCAAAATGAACTACCTGCAAGGAAGCTTTTGCCTCAGGTTATGCCTTGGGGGAATCCAGGCTAAGACAGAATTCTTCCTCATAAAATAGAAGCTTGCATTTTCTCTTGTTTCATATCATTTCTTACTAAAGTGTGCCAATAGAGAGTCAAACATAAAGAGAAGCCCTTCTGAGTTTGGTGCAGGTGTACATGTGTATGTATATGTCTGAGTATATTAATGCATTGCAAAGCTAGTTCTAGTAATTATTTAGTTATGTACATAAAAAGACAGACAGATGGAATATCTAAAAATTATGTATATTTGATACTGAGATACACCCACTTCCACATTTACTGACAGTCAAAACTCTTCTATGCCTAGCTCCAAGTTTCTTCCAACTTGACACATTTTTTATAACCTAGAATCCTGTATTATGATGGTGGGGAAGAGATCTTGGGAAATGCGTAAAGCAAGCAAACTAGTTTAACACTAAGAGTTAAATTGTAATTATCTGCTGCTTGAGATAATCCACATTTTATTCCCATCAAATAATTAAGGATTGATTGAATTGATATTGATAATATAATATGATTTATTTTTACTTAAAACTAAAAACCTGTTCAGTTTGAAACATTGTCAAAATGGCTATCAACAGAATTTAGGGGGCTAAAAAAGAAGAGGGTTAGAACATCTTAAGTGAAACTGGTCCCCCCCAAATTCTAGGGCCTCATGATCATGGAGAGGAATTCTGATGACCACTTCCATAATTGATGTCTTGAGAAGGAATTTATTTTCTTGCCCAGGAAGATAGGATCCTATCAGAATCTCAAAGGCATGAAAATGTTACAAGAGAGCTTTGGAAAGGGGTGTCCCTAAAATCTGGACATCCATCAGGGATGCAGAAATTGGGTTTCTACTCATTTGATAGCATGCTTCAAATTATTTTGTATCCTATTATTGCTCCTTTCTTTGTAACCAGCAGATACCATGTGAATTCTGGCTTCTCTAACCTTTTGCCAGCACAGGCAAAAGTTAGAGAAAACATGGAATTACCCCTTTTCTTGTGGTTGCATTATGTGAGTAATTTTTCATCATAGAATCCCTTCAACCTTCTGTTCAGTTTTGATCACTTTATTTCCTTTGGTGAGTCATAAGAACCATGATTTCACATATGTTCTTTTTTTAAAATATTTAATTAATACTCTAGTTGGATAAAGAAATTTAGAAGTTGATTATATTAATTCGAACTATTTGGGATGCAAATGATAGAAAGCCAAGTAACAGTAGTTGAAGCAGAGATGCTATGGTGTCTCAAAGATCTCAAGAGCAGAGGTGGGGCTGGGCTGCCAGTGTCCAGCAGGCCTCTGACTTCACCTTTTGCCTTTCTGTGTCTTTATTTTTGTACTTCATTTGTTTCTTTCTCACTCTCTCAGCTAGCATACTCTGCTCACATGGGAAGGAAACATGGCTGTTAACAGAACCTGAGTTTTTCATTTATAGGTTTCCATCACCTGGGAAGAGATTGACTTCCTTTGTTTTCATCTGCCAAATCCCTGGTAAAGGACCCTAAGTGGTCAGCTTGGATGTATGCTTATCCTAGAACCAATCGGGTAACCAGGACAGGTCATGGGAGGTGATTGGCCCACATATCTTCTCCAGGACCAATTAACTGAGGCCAGGGGACATTGTGCGCAAGATGATTGGTCCAGAGTTTACCATCTTGATAGAGTAGGGCAGAGGATGGGAAGGGGTGATTTCCGGAAGAAAGCAGTGGAAGAGTACGGGAGGCTGTATATAGTTTAGCAAAAATAGTTCATTACATTGATCTGAAGGAATTAGAACCTTATAGTCAGTAAGGTAATTTTATGTAAAGTATCAAATGCCTCTGGTGCTGTGAATATAAAATAGTTCCTTTTGAAAATAATGTTTTCTTTTTTCTTTCAATTTACTTACTTATTTATTTATTTATTTTTTATTTCCATAGGTTTTTGGGGAACAGGTGATGTTTGTTTACATGAGTAAGTTCTTTAGTAGTGATTTCTGAGATTTTGGTGCACCTATCACGTGAGCAGTATACACTGTACCTGGTTCATAGTCTTTTATCCCTCACCCCCTCCCACTCTTTCCCCCAAGTTCCCAAAGTCCATTATATCATTCTTATGCCTTTGCATCTGCATAGCTTAGCTGCCACTTATAAGTGAGCAGATATGATGTTTGGTTTTCTATTCCTGAGTTATTTCAGTTATAATAATGGCTTCCAGCTCCATCCATGTTGCTGTGAATGCCATTATTTCATTTCTTTTTATGGCTGAATAGTATTTCTATATATAAAAATTATATATATAATATATATATATAAAATATATGTATATATAAATAAATATATATTATATATAATATATGTATATATATTATATATATATAAATTCCTTTATGCACTTATTAATTGATGGGCATTTCATATGGTTCTATATTTTTGCAGTTACAGATCGTTGGCTATAAACATGTATGTGCAAGTATCTGTTTCATGTAATGACTTCTTTTCCTCTGGGTAGATACCCAGCAGTGGGATTGCTACATCAATCTAATAGTTCTACACCAATCAAATAGTTCTACTTTTAGTTCATTAAGGAATCTCCACACTGTTTTCCATAGCAATTGTACTAGTTTACATTCCCAGCAGTGTAAAAGTGTTCCCTTTCACTGCATCCCTGCCAACATCTATTATATTTTTATTATGGCCAATCCTAGAGGAGTGAGATGATGCCGCATTATGGTTTTGATTTGCATTTCCCTGATCATTGGTGATGTTGGACATTTTCCATATGCTTCTTGGCCATTTGTATATCTTTTTTTGAGAACTGTTTATGTTTTTAGCCCATTTTTTGATGGGTTTTTTTTTCCTTTGGCTAATTTGTTAGAGTTCCCCATAGAGCCTGGATATTAATCCTTTGTCAGATATATAGATTGTGAAGATTTTCTTATATTCTGTGGGTTGTCTGTTTACTCTGCTGATTATTTCTTTTGCTGTACAGAAACTTTTTAGTTTACATCTCATTATTTATCATTGGTTTTGTTGCATTTACTTTGGGGTTCTTGGTCATGAAGTCTGCCTAAACCAATGTCTAGAAGGGTTTTTTTGATGTTCTAGAATTTTTATGGTTTCAGGCTGTTCTTCACAGAACTAGAAAAAAACAATTCTAAAATTCATATGGAACTAAAAAAGAGCCCAGATAGCCAAAGCCAAAAGAACAAATCTGGAGACATCACATTAACCAACTTCAAACAATACTATAAGGCCATAGTCACCAAAACAGCATGGAACTGGTATAAATAGGCACATAGACCAATGGAACAGAATAGAGAACCCAGAAATAAAGCCAAATACTTATAGATAACTGATCTTTGGCAAAGCAAACAAAAACATAAAGTGAGGAAAGGAAACCCTGTTCAACAAATGTTGCTGGGATAATTGGCAAGCCACATGTAGAAGAATGAAGCTGGATTCTCATCTTTCACCTTATATAAAAATCAACTCAAGATGGATTAAGGACTTAAATCTAAGAATAGTGGTATTTTTAACTATTAATATCTAGTTCCTGATTATATCATGGATAGAGGTGATATAACAATTCAGTAAAAACATCCAGTGCTATTAAAAGTATGTGAATGTTGTAATGTTGATAGCAATGAAAATGAAATATCAAATCATTGTAATTTTGTTTCATTTGCCTAGCTACTAAAATGCCCTTTAAATTAAATGTGTATTTAGTTTTATTTGTTATTAATTATGCAAATAATAAGTGATTAAATAGCCATACACTGGGAGTAATTTGCTTGGTTTAATTTTACATATATATATATATGTATATGGTTTCAGGCTGTTCTTCACAGATCTAGGAAAAAAAATCCTAAAATTCATATGGAACCAAAAAAGAGCCCAGATAGCCAAAGCCAAAGGAACAAATCTGGAGGCATCACATTAACCAACTTCAAACAATACTATAAGGCCATAGTCACCGAAACAGCATTGTACTGGTATAAAAATAGGCACATAGACCAATGGAACAGAATAGAGAACCCAGAAATAAAGCCAAATACTTACAGTATTTGGTAATATACATATCTATTTATATATATATATATTTGATATATATAAATATAAATAAATTTATATATATTTATATTAAATATAAATTTCATATATAAATATATATTTACATATATGGGGCTAAATATATATTTATATATATTTACATATATATTTATATTTTGAATGGATTTGTTTGTTTTTTCTTGTAAATCTGTTTTAGTTCTTTGTAGATTTTAGATATTAGCCCTTTGTCAGATGGGTAGATTGCAAAAATTTTTTCCCATTATGTTGGTTTCTGGTTCACTCTAATGATTGTTTCTTTTGTTGTAGAGAAACTCTAGAGTTTAATTAGATCCCATTTGTCTATTTTGGCTTTTGTTGCCAATGCTTTGGGTGTTTTAGTCATGAAGTCCTTGCCTATGCCTATGTCCTGAATGTTTTGCCTAGGTTTTCTTCAAAGGTTTTTATGGTGTTGGGTGTCATGTTTAATTCTTTAATCTATCTGGAGTTAATTTTAGTGTAAAGTGCCAGTTTATGCTTTCTGCACATGACTAGCCAGCTTTCCCAACACCATTTATTAAACAGGGAATCGTTTCCCCATTGCTTGTTTTTGTCAGGTTTGTCAAGGAACAGATGGTTGTAGATGTGTGGCATTGCCTCCAAGGCCTCTGTTCTGTTCCATTGGTCTATATCTCTGTTTTGCTACCAGTACCATGCTGTTTTGATTATTGTAGCCTTGTAGTATAGTTTGAAGTCATGTAGTGTGATGCCTCCAGCTTCATTTTTGCTTAGAATTCACTTGGCTATACAGGCTCTCTTTTGGTTCCATATGAAAGTTTAAGGTGATTTTTTTCCAGTTCTGTGAAGAAGGTCATTGGTAGCTTGATGGGGATAGCGTTGAATCTATAAATTACTTTGGGCAATATGGCCATTTTCACGATATTGATTCTTCCTAACCATGATCACAGAATATTTCTCCATCTGTTTGTGTCCTCTCTTATTTCACTGAGCAGTGGTTTGTAGTTCTCCTTGAAGAGGTCCTTTACATTCTTAGTTAGTTGTATTCCTATTTTATTCTCTTTGTAGCAATTGTAAATGGCAGTTCGTTCTTGATTTGGCTCTCTTTAAGTCTGTTATTGGTGTATAGGAATGCTTGTGATTTTTGCATGTTGATTTTGTATCCTGAGACTTTGCTGAAGTTACTTTTCAATTTAAGGAGATTTTGGGCTGAGACGATAGGGTCTTCTAAATATACAATCATGTCATATGCAAATAGAGACAGTTTGACTTCCTCCTTTCCTAGTTGAATACCCTTTATTTCTTTTTCTTGCCTATTGCTGTGGCTAGAACTTCCAATACTATATTGAGTAGGAATGGTGAGAGAGGATATCCTTGCCTAGTGCCAGATTTCAAAGGGAATGCTTCCAGTTTTTGCCCATTCAGTATGATATTGGCTGTGGGTTTGTCATAAATAGCTTTTATTATTTTGAGATGAATTCCATTGATACCTAGTTTATTGAGAGTTTTTAGCATAAAGGGCTGTTGAATTTTGTCAAAGGACTTCTCTGCATCTATTGAGATAATCATATGGTTTTTGTCTTTGGTTCTGTTTCTGCGGTAAATTACATTTATAGACTTGCGTATGTTCAACCAGCCTTGTGTCCTGGGGATGAAGCCTACTTGATCATGATGGATAAGCTTTTTGAGTTGCAATTGGTTTGCCAGTATTTTATTGAAGATTTTTGCATCTATGTTTACCATGGATATTGGTCTGAAGTTTTCTTTTATTGTTGAGTCTCTGCCAAGTTTTGGTATCAGGATGTTGTTGGTCTCATAAAAAGATCTGAGGAGGGTTCCATCTTTTTGGATTGTTTGGAATAGTTTCAGAAGGAGTGGTACCAGCTCCTCTTTGTATGTTTGGTAGAATTTGTCTGTGAATCCATCTGGATCTGGGCTTTTTTTGGTTGGTAAACTATTAATTCCTGCCTCAACTTCAGCCCTTGTTATTGGTCTACTCAGGGTTTTGACTTCTTCCTGGTTTAGGCTTGGGAGGAGGCAAGTGTCCAGGAATTTGTCAATTTCTTCCAGGTTTACTGGTTTATGTGCATAGAGTTGTTTGTAGTAATCTCTGATGGTGGTTTGTATTTCTGTGGGATCTGTGGTGATATCCCCCTTTATTGTTTTCTATTGCATCTATTTGATTATTCTCTCTTTTCTTTTTTATTAATTTGCCTAGTGGTCTATTTTGTTGATCTTTTCAAAAAACCAGCTCCTGGATTTATTGATTTTTGAAGGTTTTTTTGTGTCTCTGTCTCCTTCAGTTCTGCTCTGACCTTAGTTATTTCTTGTCTTCTGCTAGCTTTTGAGTTTTTTTGATCTTACTCCTCTAGCTCTTTCAATTTTGACAATGGGGTATTGATTTTAGATCTTTCCTTGCTTCTCATGTGGGCACTTATTGCTATATATTTTCCTCTAGAGACTGCTTTAAATGTGTCCCAGAGATTCTGGTATGTTGTGTCTTCATTCTCGTTGGTTTCGAAGAACATCTTTATTTCTGCCTTCATTTCATTGTTTATCCAGTCAGCATTCAAGAGCCAGTTATTCAGTTTCCATGAAATTGTGTGGTTCTTAGTTTATGAATTCTGAGTTCTAATTTGATTGCACTGTGGTCTGAGAGACTGTTTGTTATGATTTCCATTCTTTTGCATTTGCTGAGGGGTCATTTACTTCCAATTATGTGGTCAATTTTAGAGTAGGTGTGATGTGTGCTGAGAAGAATGTATATTCTGTGGATTTGGGGTGGAGAGTTCTGTAAATGTCTATTAGGTTTGCTTGGTCCAGGTCCGAGTTCAAGTCCTGGATAACCTTGTTAATTTTCTGTCTTGTTGATCTGTCTAATATTGACAGTGGAGTGTTAAATTCTCCCACTATTATTGTGTGGGAGTCTAAGTCTCTTTGTAAGTCATTAAGAACTTGCCTTATGTATCTGGGTGCTCCTGTATTGGGTGCGTATATATTTAGGATCGTTAGCTCTTCTTGTTGTATTGATCCTTTTACCATTATGTAATGTCCTTCTTTGTCGCTTTGATTTTTGTTGGTTTAAAGTCTTTTATCAGAGCCTAGGATTGCAGCTCCTGCTTTTTTTTTGCTCTCCATTTGCTTGGTAAATATTCCTCCATCCCTTTATTTTGAGCCTATGTGTATCCTTGCATGTGAGATGGGTTTCCTGGACACAGCACACCGATGGGTTTTGACTTTTTATCCAATTTGCAGTCTGTGTCTTTTGAGCGGGGCATTTAGCCAATTTACATTTAAGGTTAATATTGTTATATGTGAATTTGATCCTGCCATTTTGATGCTAGCTGGTTGTTTTGCCCATTAGTTGATGCAGTTTCTTCATTGTGTCCATGCTCTTTACCATTTGTTATGTTTTTGGATTGGCTGGTACTGGTTGTTCCTTTCTATGTTTAGTGCTTCTTTCAGGAGCTCTTATAAGGCAGGCCTGGTGGTCATGAAATCTCTGAGCAATTGCTTGTTCATAAAGGATTTTATTCCTCCTTCACTTGTGAAGCTTAGTTTGGCTGGATATGAAATTCTAGGTTGAAAGTTCTTTTCATTAGGGATGTTGAATATTGGCCCTCACTCTCTTTTGGCTTGTAGGGTTTCTGTTGAGAGATCCACTGTGAGTCTGATGGGCTTCCCTTTGTGGGTAACATGACCTTTCTCTCTGGCTGCCCTTAGCATTTTCTCCTTCATTTCAACCCTGGTGAATCTGATGATTATGTGCCTTGGGGTTGCTCTTCTAGAGGAATATCTTTGTGGTGTTCTCTGTATTTTCTGGACTTGAATGTTGGCCTGCCTTGCTAGCTTGGGGAAGTTCTCCTGGATAATATCCTGAAGAGTATTTTCCAGCTTGGATTCATTCTCTCCATCACATTCAGGTACACCTATCAAATGTAGATTAGGTCTTTTAACAAAATCCCGTATTTCTTGGAGGCATTGTTCATTTCTTTTTACTCTTTTTTCTCTAATTTTGCCTTCTCATTTTATTTCATTGAGTTAATCTTCAGTCTCTGATATCCTTTCTTCTGCTTGGTCGATTTAGCTATTGAAACTTGTGTATGCTTCATGAAGTTCTTGTGTTTTTCAGCTCCATTAGGTAGTTTATATTTTCTAAGCTGTTTATTCTCATTAGCATTTCATTGACCTTTTTTCAAAGTTCTTAGTTTCCTTGCATTGAATTAGAACATAATCTTTTAGCTTAGAGAACTTTGTTATTACCCACCTTCTGAATTGAAGCCTGTTTCTGTCAATTCATCAGACTCATTCTCCATCCAGCCTTGTTCCCTTGCTTGTGAGGAGCTATGATCCCTTGGAGGAGGAGAGGCATTCTGGTTTTTGGTATTTTCATCCTTTTTGTGCTGGTTTCTTCCCATCTTTGTGGATTTATCTACCTGTGGTCTTTGTGGTTGGTGACTTTCAGATGGGGTCTCTGAATGGATGCCCTTTTTGTTGCTGATGAAGTTATTTCTTTCTGTTTCTTAGTTTTCCTTCTAACAGTCAGGCCCCCCTGCTGTAGGACTGCTGGAGGTCCACTCCAGACCCTGCTTGCCTGGGGATCACCTGCAGTGGCTGCAGAACAGTAAAGGTTGCTGCCAGTTTCTTTTCCTGTTACCTTTGTCCCAGAAGGATACTCACCAGCTGTCGGCCTGAGCTCTCCTTTATGAGGTGTCTCTTTGGTTATATGGGGGTTGGGGAGCTGCTTCAGGAGGCAGTCTGTCCCTTATAGGAGCTCAAGTACTGAGCTGTGAGCTCCGTTGTTCTGTTCAGAGCTGCTGGGCAGGTCTGTTTAAGTGTGCTGCAGTGGACCTCATAATTGCCTTTTTTTTCTCAGTTGCTCTGTCTCTGGAAGGTGGGGCATTATTTGTAAATTCCTGTCATTCTGTTGCCTTTTTTCCGAGATGCCCTACTCAGTGAGGAGGTAGCCTAGTCACAGTCTGCCAGCAGAGGCGTTGCTGAACTGCCGTGGGCTCTGCCCAGCTGCTGTATGAGCTTCCTTGCAGTTTTGTTTATAGGAGTATAGTAAGAACTGCCTCAGTAATGGCGGTCTGCCTCAGAATGGCAGACTGTCTCTGTAATGGCAGACTGTCTCTGTAATGGTGGACTACCTCATTAATGGTGGACTGCCTTGGTAATGGCGGACTGCCTCAGTAATGGTGGACGCCCTTCCCCGCATAGAGCTGGACCATCCTGGGTCCAGCTGTGCTTTCTGTGAAACTCAGTTCAGAGTGTTTCAGATTGCTGGACTTTGTGGGGGTGGGACCAGCCAAGCCAGATCACCTGGCTCCCTGTTTCAGCCCCCTTTTTTTCAGTTGAACAGGTAACTCTGTCTCTCAGGCATTCCAGTTGCCAGTTGAAATGGCTTCCAGATTTGTGTGAGTTTTGTGTAGAGACCCGCTCTGCCGGCTGAAACAGCTGTGCTGGAGACTTGTGGTGCTTTTCCGCCCAGGAATCTCCTGGTCTGGGGTCAGTAAAAATTAGTTTGAAAATGTGGTGATCACTCACCCTCTGCATTTTCGCTGGGAACTGCAATCCATAGCTGTTCCTAGTCAGCCATCTTGGATCCTTTCCTGGTTTAATATTTTTAACTTTGCCATGTACTGGTTGTATAGTTTGGAAAAATTATATATGTCCCAAATTACTTATCTGTAATTGGGATAATAATTGTGTCTTCTTTATAAGGTTGTTGTGAAATAAAATTAGTTAATACAAGTAAAGTGCTTAGAATACTGACTGAAATGTAGTCAGTATTCAATCAATGTTAGCTATGGTTATTAGTATACTCTTTGGGCATTATGACTTTCTTCAACATTACAATGGAATGGTAAAAAATGAAATTTCTTACATACCTTTTAACATTTCACTGAAATGCTCACTTAAAATAGGCTCCTTGCAAAAAGTTTGTAAGTTCCGTCACTTAAAAGTACAAAGTCAAGGTTACTGCTCATGCTTTGAAGACCTGAGCCACAGTCTGCTCTAGGTATTCATGAAAACTTTTCCCAAATGTTCTATTTCACAGATGTCCCAGCACTCAGCAAATAGTAGGATTTTATTTTACGCACTCTCCATGGTAAGTGTGGCTGTGTGACTTGCCTTGGCCAATGATTCATAATATACCTGAATAGAAACTTTAAGAGTCAAAGTATGTTTTGCCACATTCTCTTTTCCTCTTCTATGACAACTGGCCACCTTTAAGATAAGCCTCCTCCAGTAGCCTGAATCTCCCATTGACAACTCACAATGGCTATGTAGTATGATCAACAAAGAAATTTTTATTGTTTTAAACCACTGAGATTTTGCTATCTTCAGTGCCAGTAGATCAAAGTCCTTCAGATAAGACCTCTAAAAAAGGAGGGTATCTTCAGGCATTGAGTGTGGCTAAGCTGGTTCTTTTTTGACTACATTTCATACAAGAAAGAACAACTGCATAATTATGTTATCAGTTTCAAAGAACATCACATTACTAAGAGCAAACATTTGAATGCAGGATAAAAGCACCCACATTTTGTGCAACAATGCTGTTATTATTTAAAACTCTGGCATCAATTTAAAATTTATATTAAAGTTATAAATTTCTAACCCATCCTCATAGAAGCAGATCTCATTTTTAAGGATGCCATCTCTGTTTGCCTTGTAAGGCCCGTATACACATCTTTCCAAAACTTCCTAATGCTAGTATTGATAAACTGTCTTTCATTGTCCTGTCTGGTTTTAATTCCATTAAAACCATCTCTTTCTCTTCTCTAATTTATGACACCTGATTTTCTCTATCGAGAAATTCCTTCAGATTAAGTCATTTTTTTTTAACTCATCTTAAAACTTAAGCATGGTTTATCTGTTCCTTGAAAAGAATGTTTCCTGTAATTTCTGAGCAAGGAATGAGTATTCAGTTGGGTTAAAGACCAGTTTCAAACTTGTGGAAATTTGATTTTATTGCAGATAGAGTTTTGCTGTACCATTTCCTCGACTTCCAGTTGGCCAACAAAATCTTTTTAATTTTTTTTCCTTTGAAATGCCTCTTAAATTCACTCATGCTTTTGCATCCCATGGACAGTACCATAGATAAGGTTCTCTTATCTCTTGCTCATAAATTTCAAGTTACCCTACTGGTTTCCCTGGGACTATTCTCTCATCTACCCTCAGAATTACCATTCTGGAAACCAAATTCTAGAAGCCCATTCTCTGCCCAGGGAATTAAATGAATGCTTTAGCATTTACAGTCCCTCTTCCATCTTATATTTTCTCTACCACCTCCCAGGCAACCATACCCACAATTCTCTAATGACACACTCTCACCATTTGCTGCAAATGTTATAGCTCTTCATGTCCCTGAGGCTCTCATCATGATGTAAAGTATCTTTCTATTCTATCTTGTAATAGTGTGCTTAGGGCTGCAATAATAAATACCACAGATGGGAGGCTTAAACAACAGAAATTTATTTTCCCACAGTCCTGGAAGCTGGAAATCTAAGATCCAGGTGCCAGCAGAGTTGGCTTCCTCTGTGGACTGTTTCCTTGGCTCACAAATGATGGCCCTCTTGCTGCTTCTTCACATGGTCGTCGCTCTGTGCATGTGCATCCTGGCATGTCTTCGTGTGTCCTAAACTTTTCTTCTTATAAAGACACCAGTTTGATTGGATTAGGGCCCACCCAATGGGCCTCATTGTGATGTAATCCCCTCTTTATTGGCCCTATGTTCAAATACACTCATTTTGAGGTACTGGGGGTTAGGGCTTCAACACAGGACTTTGGTGGAAGGACACAATTTAGCCTATAACATACCCCATTCTCCAACTATTTAACTTTCAGTATCTACTTTCCTGGAATGCTTTCCTTGACTCCTCTAATTACTAACTCCTCGGTGTTCCCATAGCCCTTGGTACTTACCTCTGTTATCACACTAATTGTACACTATTGTAATAATTGATGTCACAGGTTGGTAAACTTTTTCTTAAAGGGCCAGGTGGCAGGTATTTTAGGCTTTACAAGCCGAACAATCACTATCGTGACACTCAACTTTGACATTGCAGCAAAAGGAGTGCAGAGAGTTTTATATATGCTCAGGTGCCAGTCTAGGGGGGCATCACAAGTCCACAGCAGAAGAACTGCTCTTGGAATTTTACCCTAAGGTTGGTAAACTGTGTGAAAACATATTTTGCTATGTATTTACTTACTTCTCAGAAAAACCTAGTGCAGCTTAGGGAGTGACAGCACAAATACATTTTGCCCCCAGATGCCATTTGGCTACCTATGCCATAGTTTAGGGAACTGGGTGTTAATAGCAACTCAAATAGCTGTGGGATCCATAGAAAGTCACTTAATCTCCTGGGAAAATTTTACTTTATGTTTTTTGTTTTTTTTTTTTGGTTTTTTTTTTTCAAGGCAGGGTCTTGCTGTATTGCTCAGGCTATAGTGCAGTGGTGCTATCATGGCTCACTGAAGCCTTGACTTCATGGGCTCAAGGGGTTCTTCCCACTGCAGCCTCCCAAGTAGCTGGGGCTACCAGAATGCACAATTACACATGGCTAATTTTTGTATTTTTCTGTAGAGACAAGGTTTCACCCTATTGCTCAGGCTGGCCGTAAACTCCTGGACTCAGGTGATCCTCCTACCTAGGCCTCCCAAAGTGTTGGGATTACAGGCATGAGCCACCCCACCCAGCTTGCTCGGGACAAGTTTCTAATTTAAAGAATAAATAGTTGGATTGAAAGTATTTTCAATGAAAGACAAATTGGCATTGAAGCAGGACAATTCTTTCACGTGTAAGACTATCCTGCACATTGCAGGAAATTTTAAGTCTCTAGCTCCTGACTAGTAGCACCTCCTGGACTTTATGGCAATCCCACATATCCCCAAATATTTCCAATCTGAGTTTTGAACATCTTGCATAATCCCCAAATCTCTTCAAATTCTAGAATTCTATGGTTCATATATATTTTTTTTGATAAATATACTGCAAATGCCTCTTTATCTGAAATCTATGCTAATTAGAAAGCTCAGATAACCAGTTTTGTTTTGTATGTGTTGTGGGGGCATATATTATATAGTCTGACTCTATCTTTGTATTTTGAGAAAGCAAGTAAGTCAATAATTTGTGTTAATTCTGAAATGTTGCAAACAAGGCACATTGTTAGGATTTAATTTAATCCTTTTGCAAGTTACAAAATGATAGCCATTGGCCACATATGGCTACTTAAATTTAAATTCATATTATCTAAAATTAAAGACAATTAAGAATTCAGTATCCCAGTCATACTTGCCACATTTTGCTACACATGTGGCTAGTTGCTGTCATACTGAAGAGTGTAGATATAGGGTACTTCTTTCCACACAGAAAGCTTTAATAATGTGGTTTCTACTGTCCTAGTTTAACCAGTTGTAACTGACTCAAGCTCTGTCATGCAACATTTTATTTTACTCAGTTCATTTTTAATACCGAAATCTCATTATATTCTAATTATCTGCAATCCAGACATGAAAACTTTGCAAGAAGGCTGAACATTTACCATAATTCATAAAATACACATTTGGCAATTAAGAAACTTTAAATTTTTATAGGATGATCAAAATATTGAAGAACAGACAGCCCAGATTTTTAAATATGGAGGCCTAATAAGTTATGTTTATCTGTTTTGAAGAGCCTTGCAACCACAGGCATTTCCACAATCATTCCTTCTCATACAAGTTTGGAGCCATTAGAGACAGAAAAAGTCACTCTGATTTGGCATAAGTCTTTTGATTGTGTGAGTTCACCTGCTGAAGGAGGCCTGCTTGCTGTCTAATGTTAGGATTAAAGAGTTTATGTCTGGTGGGGGTCTGTTTCACTTTTTTGCCTCACTGGAACCTCATATATCCCCATCCTGTCCCAGGAGGCAGGACTAGAGCTTGAAGTCTCAGAGCGAATGAGGCAAGTGTAAGATCACAGGTAGGTTGATGAATCCCTCATGACCACACGTGCTATGTTTTAATTAGTGGAGCTTTTCTTATCTCCATGGCTGTATTTTAATTGCCTGTGAGGCAGTCTCGCTTCCTAGATGAAGGCCCACATAGGCCCTTGGAGACCCAACAGGGATTTGTTGCTGCTTATCCAAAAGTTCCAGATGGCTTCCTGTTACTGCAGCTTTAACTCAACTCACAGTTACAGGTAAGAGACCTATAGGTGAGAGCCAAGCTGATTTTCAGGCCCTTTTACCAACCTCTAACTGTGAGAATCCATTCCTCTTTGGAGAACCCTTTAAATGGTAAATAACCTCCTGTATTGTGCAGTCCTAATAGCTAGCACTGATGACATATTTACACGGCACTAGGCACTGGGCTAAGATTTATACATATATATTCCACTAATTTCTCTTAACTAGATGAGGAGTGTTTTATTACTAGCTTTGATCTCAGAGACATTAAGTAACCTACTGAGAGTCATAGAGCAAGGAAGGTATAGGGTCGAGATTTGAACCCAGACAATCTCCAGTGAGTGTGTGTGTGTGTGTGTGTGCGCACACACGCGCATGCATCGCATATGACTCTATTAAATGTTTGACATACTTTTCTGTTTCATCTTCTTTACAGTCCTATGCAGTAGAAAAGGGCCCAATATAAACCCAAAGAAAGAGTCAAGGACCCCAACACAGACAAGTTTAAATTTCAAAACCCCATTAACAAACTGACCTCAGACAAAATCACACCTACAACATGACATCACAAATATGAGAGGAGAGCACAAACCTGGAGAGGAAGAGAGTACCTGCCTGTGTGACAGACCCCTTCCAATTAGACTCTACCTTCCATCAATGGTTACTCGGGTAACCTCAGAAAAGGGGTAATTATTATTCACCCCGCTTCCCCCAAGATAGAGTCTTGCTCTATCGCCCAAGCTGGAGTGCAGTGATATGATCTTGGCTCACTGCAACCTCCACCTCCTGGTTTCAAGCAATTCTCCTGTCTCAGCCTCCCGAGTAGCTGGGATTACAGACGCGACCACTATGCCTGGCTAATTTTTGTATTTTTAGTAGAGATGTGGTTTCACCATGTTGGCCAGGCTGGTCTCAAACTCCTGACCTCAAGTTATCCGCCCGCCTCAGCCTCCCAAAGTGCTGGGATTACAGGCCTGAGCCACCACGCCCAGCTCAAGGGACAGTTTTGGGGCTACATTTGGGGCAAAGAAAAGTGAAGAATCTCACAGAAATCTACCCAGTGGGTCTCCTGGACCCAGGAGGTGGAGAGGGGTTTGGGATCTGGGAAAGTTCAAGGTGTTTCAGATATCTACTCTTTGGGTTCCTCCACTATCAGGATCAGCTTCTTGGTACATCTCCTTCTCTCTGGGATGCTCACATCTGCCTCAGGCCATCATCTGCCTTATTCCCTTCTTTCCAATGCCACTGATGAAAGAAAAGATTGGATTGGCTCCGCAATATCCATCATCTCCATTTGGGCACAACCCTTCCGCCTTTGTGTCAGGTGCCCACCCAAGGCCCAACCACCTGCAGTTCATGGGGAAAGGCAGGATAAAAATGGGTGGGACATAAGAAATCAAAAACCTTGGCCTCCCAGATTAAACCTTCTGCAGAGCTGTTTCCCATAGAATGGGCTGGGGATTTATGGGCATTGAAATTCATGTGTCATTTACAGAGAGAAAGTACTGCAGTTTTACATACAAGATTAACATTCACTCCTATCTAGTGGCTGTTTACGTTTTGGGGGGTGATTTCTCAATTTTCTCCTGGTTACATAACTCTTTTCACAGCAAGTCAACCCAAAGTACTCTCCGCCCCCTTGCAAATCAGATTTAGATACAATTCCCATGTATTCTATGTGTTAAAAATATTTTCACCAGAAAACTTCTGAGACTCAAAGTCACCCTGAAACAGGATGCCCAGCTTCTAAAGGTCTCATTTGGGATTTTTGGTTGAAGGTTTTAGGCCTTAAATTCTAATTTTTTAGTATTTTCTTTGCCATATAACCATTCTCACATAAATTCTGAGTTATTAGTGTTTTCTGCTGGCATACAGCCTACCTAGAGGTTCTCGGCTCTAGCGACACAGCAGAATCACCCAGGAAACTGTAAAAAAATACTTCAGCCAGCAACATAGACGAAAATTCTGGCTTAATTGTTCTAGGAAGGCCTGAGCACGTTTAAAAAGCTCCCCGGGTGATATTAATGTAAAGCCGGCATTCATAACCACAGTTCTCAAAGTGTGGTCCCCAACCAGCAGCATCGGGATCATCTGGAAACTTGTTAGAAATGTAAATTTTGGAGCTGCATCTGAGACCTGCTGATTTAAAAACTTTGGTGGTGGACCCAGCTATTTGCTTTAACAAGCCCACAGGGAGATTCTGATACATACTCAAGTTTCAGAACCACTGGTCTACAGTGAGCTGCTTAATTTATTATAACTCTTCCTAGAACCCAATCTCAAACTTTTGAACTAAGCCTTTGGGAGGTGGCCTCTTGAGTCACATTTGTCACGCAGCTTAACTGACTTCTTTAATGCTGCATTGGGCTGCCTTATTGCTTAGCAGAAGGTTAATTGTTTTGATAATTTTGGCAATCTTCAGTTCGTTTATTTATGATTATTAATTACCAAAATAAAACAGCTGGTTTAGTCCCCCTCAGTGGGCTCTCTTTATTATTTCTTTTTTAACGTGATTGTTTTACTAATTGTATCAGACAGTCATTTTTCTCCCTGCACCTGTTTCATGACAAGATAAATTGACCAGGTATTAAGTGGCTGCTGGTTCTGTCTTCAGCTGCCATGATAAAATTTTCACATTTTTGGGGAGTAAAAACTCAACTGTTCACCAATATTTTGAAGCTAAATATTTTTACAAACAGGTAAAGTATAATGTGTTTGCCATAAAAGCAAATGCATATTTTAATCTATCTCAATAGAAGCCTAGTACAGGGTATCATATAGGATCTAAAATCTAGGATGCAATGCAGTCTTTGTCACTGTATGGTAATTTCCTGTTTATGAGTGTCTCCTGCTAAATGCTGGGCTTCTGGACTGGTGGTGCATATCTTATTCTTTTCTGGCTGATAGAATGGCTGGTGTATAGTAAACCCTGAACACATGTATGGGGGAATGAATAAATGAAAGAAGCAATGATGATGTTATGCAACACCAGTGGGTCATATCTAGGGCATCATATTTATTTTGTCTGGGGGCCATTCTATAAAACGCTCATTGGTGACATAATTCAGAGGTAAAAATCAAGCTGGGACATTAGAATCCTTTGGATAAGGTAACAGAATCTGGGGGAGGAAAGGAGAATGCTGCATGGGTTTAGAGTTGTTCCTTTGTTGGAATGGAGTGATTCTCCTTCTCCCCTATGGAAGAGTAGGAAGGTTCACTGCTCTTCTGCAAGTGAGTTGGGTGACAGCATGCACAGTTATTATAGTGATTGAGAAGGCATTAAAATGCTTTGGTGAGAAGGCAAAGTCCTTCTATCCCTGGGGTCTGAGATATCTGTGGTGGGTGGTGTCGGGGAGAGCTAGGGGAATGGTAGCCCATTTGAGCATATTTTCCCAAACAGGCAAATTGACAATAGGTTATTTAAAGTCGTATGTTTAATACTGTAATGAGAAGGCCCTGGAGCAAGTGAATTATAGAGAAAGTTCTCAAAGGTGGCACCCCGTGTCAGCTACCCCCACCAAGTCAGCCTCTGGCTTTACTGTGACTCGGGTGGGGTGTGGAAAGAGAAGTGGTTGTGGAGCTAGGAAGAGGCTTAGAGTGGAAGCTGTATGAAAACAGCAGGTCACCTCTGGAGGTAGCCTTATGCTGGGGACCTTATACTGGGGAAGGGGGATTGGAGCTTCTGATTGTGGGATGGATAAGATGGCCCTTCTGGTAGCTCTCAAACCTCATAGGATATAGGTGAGTCTATGAGGTAGTGTAAATTAATAAGAAACATTAAGCTTATGAAGGTCTCAGAACAAAACTTTCTTCTCCTGTGACCCAGGTATGGGCACCATTTGGCAAGATGAGATGTGAAAGGTAAAGGACTTTTGAGATGAGGGAAGCACAAAAAGAACCTTTTCTGCCCACTTCTAGCCCAGGAAAACAATAACCTGTTTCTTTGATGAATGCTTTGGATTTGGTGGTTTCCAGATTAGTCAATTTTTTTCACGTCTTGCTCTTCTTCATACCTCATCTGCCTCCACCGGCCCTTAGATCATACACCTCTATTCCATCTCCCCTCACCATCTGTCTTCCATTTCCAGTCCATTTGCACCAAATTAGCTACCACTAATCTATTAATATATGAAAATATAGCTATATTTTCCATCCACACAAGGGCTGTCAGCACACACTTGCATTTTCTTAACAGCCAGAAAATGAAGAGGTTCTGGTTATTATACACAGGACACCTGGCCATTAGAAGCCTCCTTCCAGTTCTTCCTGTGAATCATGGCATCTCCTGCCTCAGGATCTTCGCTGTTCACCTGTCTGGAATATTCTTCCACTCCGTTTTCACTGAGCTAGTACCTACTCATTCTTCAGTTTTGTGAAAGGAAAATAAATCCTGGGATCCCCAAATCACTAAAGAGAAAAGTCTAGCTGGGAACTGGATCACTCAAACCTGCCTTCCCTTTAGGTTCCTAAATAAGATGACTACAAGATGAAAAGCTATACCTTCCCCCATATTTTGCCCAAAAGGAAATTTCTAATGAGCTCCAATGATCTTTACCCTAAAATTTTTCTGTTAAAATTTCACCATGGCAATGTAAATTGATAGATTATCTTTACAGGTGCAGGCACCCCTTGCCCACCAGACATAAAAGCATATCGGATTGTTCCCTTGTCCCATTTTGTCTATGTTTACCTTATGTAAAAATGCAGATTCCCTGCATTTTTCCTCTACCCCATTTGTCTATGTCATCTTATGGTAAAATAATGCAGATTCACTGAGCCAGACAAAGGCATGAATAACTATAACTATTTTTCCTTACCCCCTCTTACATGAAAATTGTGTACTTCTCAATATCCCTCCCTTTCCCCTTTAAATTTGGCGCCCTCAATATCGTCTTCAGAGAAAGGCATAGACCTGTCTCCCAGGGACACATCCTTAACTTTGGCAAATAAACCTGCTAAAATGATTGAGACTTGTCTCGTCATTTTTCTTGATTGACAGTTTGAAGTTCAAATGTAGTAATTATAATACTAGAGCAAAACGACAATGCTAATATTTCAGTATTTGTTTCAAGTTTTAACACCACTATATTTTATTTTTCAAAAAGTACTAGTGTGGCATAATGGTTAAGAGCATGAGCTCTGGAACCAGATTGCCTCACTTTGATTCTCAGCTCTATCATTTACTACTATGTGACCTTGGGCAAATTGCTTAACCTCTCTGAGCTTCAGCCTCCCCATCTATAAGCAAAGATAATACTGATACCAACCTCATAGGGTTGCTGTGAGCATCAAATTAGTAATACGTATTTTAACACCTCATTTGATTAAAAATAGAAACAATACTTGATACATTTCAAATGCAAACATATTTAAACCTATTACCAAATGAAATGAAAATATTAATTTTTAAAAAGCTATTAAACATACATTATTCAGCTATAAATTATTTGAAGATACAATTAATAGATATAAAATATTATTAAAAATTGATGCTGAAAGAAATGACTAAAACTTGATTAATAATAAAAAATTGAATGTATAATAATTTTTGATCTTTTGAAAAAGCTGTGGTATTAACAAACCAAAAATGACAATGGTCATTATCAAAGCTCCAGAGTACTCTCTGCAAAAATGTCCAGCTATTGGAAGCTCTGGTGTGTGAATGGAAAGAAGACATTTAAAACTAATATCATATCCTCCTTTCTGACTCTTCTATCTTCAAATAATTCCATCTCTTGATTAGTAACTTTGAGAAATATTTTGAACATTCCCCACAAAGGAACAACAGAATTTCTATCCCCAACAGAATTTTTAAAAATTATGCTGAGCTAGAGTTTTGTTCAGAGAACGTACTTCTGGCTTGTTTTGTGATTCTTACTTTTCTTATGCATAGGTGAAGATTCTAATGCAGAGTTCTCTGTAAATGTGGAATCTGCCGCCTTTTCATTCTAATTTTTCAGATTGTGTTTGTCCCCTGCCATTTCCTCTTTTTCTTGAGCAGACTGTGGCCCTTGGGTCAAATCTGGCTGCTGCCTGTTTCTTTAAATAAAGTTTTATCAAAACAGTCACACTCCATCATTTATATATTGTCTATGGCTGCTTTTGCAATGCAACGGCAGAACTGAGTAGTTGCAACAAAGATTATATGGCCCACAAGCCTAAAATATTTACTCTTTAATCCTTTACAGAAAAAGTTTGCTAATTATTAGCCTTCTATACCTTTCCTTCAAAACCTGAATACAATTTGTAGTGATCTATCATTTGATTATTTTATTAATGTTAATCTCTCACACTATTCTTTAAGCTCCATCCGGGTAAAATCATGTCTATGATTTTCACTATTATATTCCCAGAACCTAAAATAGTGTTGGCATATAGGTACTTAATATATGTTTGTTAATTAAATAATCTGATTATCTAAAATGATAATTTTGGAGCAAATAGTACCTCTGGGGTAGATCTGCATTTCAGTTTAAACTTGTGAGATATAACAGTAAAGTCTAGGTGGCATAACACACAAAGTGCTCAGCATAATGTTTACAACCTGGAATATGCTTTCATTAATTGAGACCCTCCAAATATCCTGTTGAAACCATTATGGTGGCTTTGCCACCAGGGAACAGCCTTATAAATGCACAAAAATATTAGGAAGAGCATTCATTCTAGAGAACACGTTTAGTAAGCACTTACTTTATGCCTGGTAAATCCACTTTTCTAATTTCATGGCTTCTGAGTCTTACTGGTCTGCCTAATTTTTATAAGACCTTCCTAATCACACATATTCCAGAAAAGAAGATCAGTAAAGAAGTCAGCAGCCTTGCCAAGGCACGTGCCAGTTCTTCGTGTGTTTGCTTGTTAACCAGGACTATGCATTGGAATTGCTTGGAGAACTGTTTACAAACACTGAAGTCTGGACCCTATCCTCAGAGATTCTGGTCTAATGGTCTGTGGTATTCATTTTTAGCTTCCCAGGTTATTCTAACATGCAGCCAGATGTGAGATTTTCAGTTTTATCAGTTAAGAAGTACGTGGCCTGGCCCAGTGACTCACATCTATAATCCCATCACTTTGGGAAACCAAGGCAGGGCACAGTGGCTTGCAGCTATAATCTCAGCACTTTGGAAGGCTGAGACAGGAGGGTCAGTAGAGATCGGGAGTTCAAGACCAGCCTGACTAACATAGTGAGACCCCCCCATCTCTACCAACATAATAATAATAATAATTTAGCCAGGCATGGTGGTACACTCCTGTAGTCTCACTACTTGGGAGGCTGAGGTGGGAGAATCGCTTGAGTCCAGGAGTTAAATACCACAGTGAGCTATGATTGCACCACTGCACTCTTGTCTAGGCAGCAGAGTGAGATTCTGTCTTTAAAACAAACAAACAAACAAACAAACAAAAAAAAACAAAGAAACAAAAAGAGATACTCCATGAATATGTGATCTGAGAGACTGAAGATACAGACAATGGCTAAACCATACCAATGTGACAATACAACTCTGACCCACAACCTCTATAGCAACTGGCCTGGAAGGAAACTTTCCTATTTTTGTCCCCGTTTTTACAACTTAGGACCACCAGAGAAAGTCAAGTATGTTCCCTAAGCAAATCACGGAAGATGTCCCACTTCTAGTTAGCCCACCTCTAGTATCTCCATGCTAACAACCTCCAATCAGGGCATGCCTGAAGCCGTCCATTCTTTTCACAATAAAGCCTTTCTATTCCCCTGCCTGCCTTTGAAACTCTGCCAAAAACAAGTGACAGTGGCTGACTCCTCATTATACTAAACTCTGAATAAATAGCCTCTTTATTTTCATCTGGGTGGTTTTAGTCTATTTCCACAGTGCCACTGTCCTTGTTACTGTAACTAGTACTGTAACGATTGCACATGTAAATAACGTACTTCTTCAGCATCTCTTAAACAAGCAGAATCAAATAACAGAGACCTACTGAGATTAGCCTAGGTAACAGCCAGATCAAATATAAGGATTCAAGAGTGTCTCAGGCAACCCAAGAGCAGGGTACAGTTGGGTCTTAGGAACCTAGAAAAGGAAGGTTGTAGGGAACCAGAACATTTTCTCTCTTTGTCTCATGTCTCTATTTTTCTCCATGCATCTGCTCTATTTTTTCTTGGTTTAGGCCACCTGTCTCTATTTTTCAGCCCACATGACACAATAAACACTGCCAGCAGCTCCCAGGTTTGCATACATTTCCTCAATTAAAGACAGAAGAGCTAGACCAACTGGAATCTCCTACTTGCAATTCCAAATCCCTAAGGAAGGAGCTGCCTGGCCCATAATGGGGTGGGGGTTCCTTTTCCCTGTTGCTCCTCTACTATGTGGATTGCTGGGAGGAGGTCAGTTCCCACAGGAAACAGGGAGGGTGTCTGAGGAACACATATTAGCAATAAAACTTTAATAATAAAAAAAAGCCATGTAATTTAAATTCTAAACTTGTACCAAACCTAGTGATTTTTATCTCTTCTGGTAAAGCTTACCTTGTATAACCTGTAGCTGCATCTCCCCTTTCAGGCATCTTGGGATAATTTTAACATTTTTAAGAAAAATTGTCCTGGAGACCATGATGCCTCATGGGACCCTCTCTGCTTTATAAGCTTAGCCCATAGCCATGTGGCAGATGTGTCCATGCTCCCACCATCTCCCAATGTCCTTTTGAGGTACCCTTCACCTATTACTGCTGAGGGGCACCCATGTCCAAACAACTGCTATAGCCCTTGCTATCCTTTTTTGGGGACCTTGGATCTTCTTGCCCAGAAGACCTAGAGTTAGGACAGCTACTTGGAGCACCCCAACTTCCTACTGTATCTCCATTCATCCAAAATAATGCTGTTTTTCCTCACTTGCCCCTCACTCCATCAATCCACAGGAACACAGAGACAGCAAGGAGGTACTAGGGATACAGCAAGAGACAATTTCTTGAAGTGGAATTAGCTCAGAGCCGTCCACTTCTAATCAGCTCAGACACTAAATTCTGGGTAACACAAGGAGGCAATTAAGCATAAGAGTATGCTGTTTGCTTTGTAGGTGAATATAAATTGCAGAGACTAGGGCATACTGTGCTTCTCCCAACAAGTCACATACCATAAGTACAGAGGATCCACAGGATTAAGTCTGAAATTGATACTTTCAAAGGAGGCTTGGAGAAAAACACTGCTTCAAACATTTCAGCCGCTGTAACCATGGAGCTCTGCACCGAGTCTTGATATCAAAGATTTACTGAAGACCTGACACATATGCCATTATGCAAATAACATATTCTTACTTTTTTCAACTGTGAAGTTCAATTATCGTTTTATTATGTGAAGTCAAACAGGCGCCTACTCTTAAACTTCTAGCTTTAAACAAGTAGCAATATTATCAGTCTGTTTTGATGTCTGCTTATCTCTAAGCAGAGGGAACAAGAACAAAGATAACTGGGAGTGTAGTGTTATGTAACTGCAGAGTTCACTGTCTCTTTGCCCTTTTCAAGGTCTTGGGTACTATCTGATCTGACATTTCTCAAGCTAGATATGTGAGAACAACTTCTGAAAGATCATCTCTCCCTTTCATTTTTCCCCCTCCTGGAATATTTAATATGAGTTTGCAATGCACCTGACCCTTCAGTGGAAAGGATTCATGAGGCCGTTAGCACCAGAGGACATTGTGACCTAGCTAGGAGGAATTGTGTTTCCACCCCCCGGCTTACTAGTGATACAGGCTGTGGCAAGACACAGATATTTTTGAACCCTGATTTCATCATCAGTCAAATGGGAATAATAATAATACAAAAAAGGTATGTTCTGCCTACCTCATAAGGAATGAAATGATAATCAAAAGAGATGCCAATATGGACATTTTAGTTTATTGGGCACCTACTGAATGCCATGTATTCTGATAGGGTCTTGGTGTGAAATAATGGAGGAAAGATAGACAAGTTCTATTTCCATATGGGTTTACTTGAGTCTATGGGGAAAATTAGATTTCAAGTTTTAAAATCCACACAAGTATAAACTTTAACTGTGACAAATGCTCCAAGGCAGAGGTCCATGGTGCTATGAGAAACTGTATTAGGGAGATCTGATTTAGGTTTGAGGTCAGAGAAGGCTTCCCCCCCATGGTAGTGATGATTGAGCTACAACCTGAAGGGAAAATAGAAGTTGGCTAGAGAGGGGAGAGCCTTCCAGACAGTGGGAATGAGATGTACAAAAGCCCTGTAAAGAAGAGACCCAGAATGAATAAAAGGGATTGAAAGACATGCAAAAGGAACATTGGCACCTTGCCCTGCCACCATTATAATTAAGTATACACACTGCATACACAGTCAGAGGGGAAAATAAAAGCAACTTTGCATCTGAGATGACCATGAAAATCAGAAATACCTGTCTAATCCTCGTTCCTCAAATGAATAGCACCTTGAGCCCCTTCTTGAAAGTTAAAAATAACTTTATCCCTCATTTTATCTTTGATGCCTTTAGATATGTAATGGTCCTTGCAAATATGATAATCAAGTGAGAAATTTCTAGGTTTTAAGCAATGAAAGTAATAATCAGATTGATTGTAACTCCAAACACCTGCTTTGTCTTTCTTTCAGCATGTTCCATTCTTCTGAAGGTTGAGTTGTTTTGCAAGCATTGCAAGGGACATATCTTACTGCTTTAAACCTCCATCTGAGTGCTAGTGTGGTGGGAACTGTCCAAAGTAAGGTTAGAGGGATTTAGTTGGGGCCAGCTCACAGAGTGAGATGTTGACCACCGCCCCATCCCCCCACCCTCCCTCAGACTACCCAAGACCGAATGAGTCAGAAACTTGGTGTATGTGATGTGGGGGGCAGGCGGTGTATCTGAAATCTGTATTTTGACAAATTCTCCAGGTGATACTGATACATAGTCAAGTTTGAGAAGCATTGCTTACATATAATATCTCTTCAATGCTTAGCAATGTGGTAGGTAGAAATTATTATCATTCCTATTACACTAAGAAAGAACTGAGAAGTTAAGTGATTTGCTTAAACACCCAGCTGGTGAAAGCAGAAGTCTAAATCCAGTGTGAGAATCCAGGATCTCCTGGGTCTACGTTTAGTTCCCATCCAGCCTACTCAGTTAAAATGAATGCAACCATCTGAGGAGACAGGTTTGTACGTTTGATGGGGACTCAGGGTGCAAAGGTGAGTTTGGAAGAGATTTCCTTTCAACCTAATTTGTACCAAGTAGTAAGCTGCCATTATTCTGCCTGGGGTGGGCCTCAGGAGGGAGCAGTAGTGGCTGGTAACAGTTCAGGAAAGCCAATAACACATGGCTCTTCCAGACTCTGTGTTTAGTGATGTCATGCTGGTAGGTTCAAATGGACCAGAGTCAGAGTATTTACATCACAGAAATGGCAAATGTTAAAAATTAGGGCTTACAACCCTGCTCCCTAGAGATGGTTATTAAATATTTACCAGCACACCAATGGGTGGAAACTGGAAGATCTCAGAGATAATACCATAAAATAGAAAAGGTGGGGATACTGAGGTAGGACAGGTTCACTGTAATCAAGGTAAAGTGTTGCCAGTTGTAATTGTGAACTAGATGTTTCTCTTATGGTTTAAGATAACTGGCAACAAGTAAACCAGTCTTACATTGCATATTTCTAGCTAAGCTAACCAAGTCAAGATAAACACTGAGTGCACATGTTTGAGACAAAATTAAAAAACATTTTCAAATGGTTTTCTAGTCTCTACTAAATATAAAAAACAAGTGAGCAGGCTTTTCATAATAAAGAGCACTTCTTGAGCCGTTTTTCCTAGCATCGCTCGAAATGGCTCCTAAGAACTCTTGAGCAAAATGATAACAGATGCCATCAGCAAGACCTCCAGACTCTGGAAAGGAAGTTTTACCAAGATCAAGTTCATGTTATATATTAGTAAAAGTTGAGTAAAATTCTATGCATTTTTCTATAAATCCAAAAAAAGAGAAAGTATAATTATATGTAACATGGATTTATGCTGGGAGGCTTGTTTAAAATAGAATATATCTTAGCTAAAATTTGAATATATTTTGGTTTAGAAACTAAGAATGAAGACTTTTGCCTTTGGGGGCATTTAACTCCTAATATTATAGAACTTAGCTACTAAAGCCAATCACAGAATCACCTAGAATCTCTCTAGCCCAGTGATTCTCAACCTTGGATACACACTGGAACCACTTGGGGAGCTTTTAAAAATCCTGATTTCCTGATGCCCCACCAAAGCAGTTAAATCAGAGTCTCTGGGAGTGAGGCACAGGCAGCAGTGTTTGTTAAAGCATTCCAGGTGATCCTAAGTATGTGATTCCAATTGCAGCTAAGGTCAAGAACCTGAAACAAGAAACCTGCCCCTTATTTTACAGACAAAAGGCATAAAGCCCAAAGAACTTTAATGACTGGCTCAGAGCCACTCAGCTAGTTGCCAGCTAGTTTATCATTGTGAACTTTGTCAGAATCAAAATGGAGTCACTAATGTTAAGAAAATTCTGACAGGCCAGGCATGGTGGCTCCCACCTGTGGCCCCAGAACTTTGGGAGGCCAAGGTGGGAGGATCACTTGAGGCCAGGAGTTTGAGACCAACCTGGTTAATATAGCAGGACCACCGTCTCTACAAAAAAATTAATTACCTGGAAGTGGTGGCAAGCATCTGTAGTCCCAGCTACTTAACAGACTAAGCAGGGAGGATTGCTTGAGTCCAGGAGGTTGAGGATGCAGTGAACTATGATCATGTCACTGCACTCCAGCCTAAGAGATAGAATGAAACCCTATTTTTAAAAGGAAGGAAGGAGGGAAGAAAGGAAGAAAGAAGAGTACCCTGATGAATTGAGCCAAGGAAAGCTATGAAGAGAGGGTTCTGTTGCTTGTTTGCCTGATAACAGAAACTACCACAAAAGACTGCAAAAACCATAGCCTTGCACAAAGGCCATTGTGACCTTACACAAAAAGTACCTCTTATATTAGTCAAGGTTCTCTAGAGGGGCAGAATGAATGCTGTATATGTATACATATATATATTCCCATGTATATGGGAATTTATTAAGTATTAACCCATACAATCATAAGGTCCCACAATACACAACAGGCCATCTGCAGGCTGAGGAGCAAGGAGAACCAGTTCAAGTTCTAAAATTGAAGAACTTGGATTCTGATGTTCGAGGGCAGGAAGCAGCTAGCACAGGAGAAAGATGTAGGCAGGAAGGCTAGGCCAGTCTCTCTTTTCACATTTTTCTGCCTGCTTTATATTCTGTATTCACACTGGCAGCTGATTAGATGGTGCCCACCCAGATTAAGGGTGGGTCCACCTTTCCCAGCCCACTGACTCAAATGTTAATCTCCTTTGGCAACACTCTCGCAGACACACCCAGAATCAATACTTTGTGTCCTTTAATCCAATCAAGTTGACACTCAGTATTAACCATCACACCTCTCCAAGGACATCTGCCCAGCAACTGCCTGTCTAACCTTGGACTGGAATCACCATTGCTATTGAATTTTGTAGTCAAGGGTAATTATTTCAAACCATGATAAAACCTTCCTCAGTTTTTCCTTTAGAAACCCTTGTTTTACATCCCTGAATATACACTTAGTTTGATATGACATTGCAATGCTTTATTCCCAAATAATTGTCTTTTCTTTTAGAGAGCCTCTCTCTCATCAATCAGTTAGCAATTATTATCTGCTTGGTACTGTGGTAGGTGCCACTGAATTTAGAGAGAAGACCAGTGGGGTGGACTGTAGAGCCTTTTTCTCATAATTCCCACACGTTCTTTTGTTCTGGTGAAATCATTTTAAATCAGTAGTGACTTCAGATTCCCAACTTCACCATGCAAACTCCCCCCTCCAGATTTTCCCAATTACTCTAATAGCACTCTGCAATTTGTTTTCATAGCATGTATCACAGTCCATAATTGTATATTGATGTATAACATTGCTATATTAATTAATCCCACCAGTTTATAAGTTCCATGAGGACGTGGATTCAGTCTGAATTTTACCCACAAATATTCATTCGTTTATTCAACAAATATTTACTCTGAGTGCTTACCCTGGGTCAGGCTCTACTCTAAGAACTAGTATAGTGCCTGCACAGAGTAGTAACTCAATAAATGTTTGTCAGTCATGAAAAGGCAGGAAGAAAAGGGGTATGTGGAAATACAAAGAGGTGGCCGTTTACATTAGAACTGTGGTTTTCAGAGTGGTCTGCAGACAAGCGATATCAGCATCACTTGGGAATGTGTTAGTAATGCAGATTCTCAGGCCCCACTCCAGACTGACTTAATACACCCCTGGTGATTCTGATGAATGCTAAGGTATGAGAACCACTGCTGTAAAGTCGGCGGAATTGGGAGCTGATTATATGCTTCTGATTTTCTTTTGGCATCAGTTAACAAATGCTACCTTTGATCTTCCCACCAGCTGCCTCTTTGCCTGTCCTCCTTCCACGGCCTTCCACCTGTCCCCAGGAAATCAAAGAGCTTGAAGGAACCACTCAGATTTTGACCCATAAGGATAGCTCTTTCATTAAATTGTGGTCTATATCTTCAAAAAAAGATAGGAATGTAAAGTAGACTGAATGTAAGGCTGAAACAGAAGGTTTCACTTGGCAGTATTTAACAAAACTCTTGAGAATATCCTTTTTAAATGAGTTGGCTGTGTTAGGAACCAGACATTCACAACCTCATAAATCAGGAATGGGAGTGTTGGCTGCATATAAAGTTTGGTACCACCTTGTCCTGCTGTACATGCCTTGCCAACTCCAGCCCTCAGCAACTCTCATTTGCTTTAGTTTCTTCCTCATTAAGACTGCCAAGATTTCTGAAGAAAGTGTCAAAGCCTTGCTAGTGTGATTCACTCCCAAGTCACTCTGTCCAGCTTTGATGAGGTCTCCCTGGTGCTGCCGCTCCTTAATCACCCTTTTCTTTCCCTCTTCTTCACTCCTGACCAGCCACTTTCTATTCTTTTTACCAGCAGCCCCTCTCTGACTTCTTACTTTCAGTAGTGACCTTACCACTCCTCTTAGAATGTCAAGGAGTCCAATATGCTCTCTCAGCACCTCATTTTTCTGTATCTTATGTTTCTCCTTTTTCACTCATGTTTCATTTCACCTCACAAGTAATTTACTCTGAACCCTTTATTTGCCAAGCACTGTCCACAATCCTGCCTTCAGGGTACATTCAAGGAAGGCTAATAATAAACATACAAGTAAGCAAATACATATACAAATATTTAATGAGACAGGATAATTATAATTTGTGACAACAACCACAAAGGAAAGCAAGGTCTGGGCCGGGCATGGGGATAGGGGTGTGTGTGTGTGTGTTTGTGTGTGTGTGTGTGTGTGTGTGTGTGTGAGAGAGAGAGAGAGAGAGAGAGAGAAAGATATATATATATATATATATATATATATATAGAGAGAGAGAGAGAGAGAGAGAGAGACAGAGACAGAGAGAGAGAGAGAGAAATAGAGAGACAGAGAGAGAGAGAGAGAAACTTCCTAGGGCTTTCCTTTTCTCTGTGCACATTCTGATTCTGCCTGGTTTGCTTCCACTGATTAAATTCTCATCACCTCTCTCTCTCTCTCTTACTCCAAATCCTTTCCTGCTACCTACAAATAGAATGGACTCTGCCTCATTGTAAAACATGTCTTCATGATTCTGGGATTGGCTTACAGTTGCTTTTTGTTTCCATCACTTTCTTGAAACTCTATCTTCCATTAAACAGGTCACTAAAGTCTAAATCTAGTGGCCTAGTACTCTTCATTCTTGTCATACAGATATCCATGTCCCTTCTGATTTAAACCCATTCCTTCCCTGACTTCTGTGAGGTGGAGCCAAACTTATTCTTGAACCTACCCAATGTGCTTCTCTCTTTGTTTTGATGTCTTCTGCATGGATACATCCACCTCCTTCAGGAAATCATTTTTAATTTTTTCAGCCAGAAGTGACCACACCCTCCTCTGATACCTAACAGCCCTCCTCCTTAACAAGTGACAGCACTTACTGGTCCTTTTGTGGCTCTTTATTCTCCTTCCTGGGGTTGCAAAATACCTAAGGGCAAGAGCTGTGAGTGAAGCATTTTAAAAATTCTACCACAGAGAGTTTTCTATTTTCTTGATTTTAAACAATTTTTTGTATTTCAATAGGTTTTTGGGGAATGGGTGGTGTTTAGTTACATGAATAAGTTCTTTAGTGGCTATTTCTGAGCTTTTGGTGCACCCATCACCCAAGCAGTGTACACTGTACCCAGCATGTAGTCTTTTATTCCTCACCACTCCCACTCTTTCCCCCAAGCCCCCAAAACCGAATGTATCTTTCTTATGCCTTTGAGTCCTCATAGCTTAGTTCCCACATAGGAGTGAGAACATACAATGTTTGGTTTCCATTCCTGAGTTACTTCACTTAGAATCACAGTCTCCGATTCCATGCAGGTTGCTACAAATGCTATTATTTCATTCCTTTTTATGGCTGAGTAGTATTTCATGGTGTATATATCACAGTTTTTATTCACTCATAAATTGATGGGCATTTGGGCTGATTCCATACTTTGGAAATTGCAAATTGTGCTTCTATAAACATGTGCGTGCAGGTATATTTTTCATATAATGATTTCTTTTCCTCTGAGTAGAAACCTAGTAGTGAGAATGCTGGATCAAATGGTAGATCTACTTTTAGTTTTTTAAGGAATCTCCACACAGTTTTCCACAGTAGTTGTACTAGTTTACATTCCCACCATCAGTGTAACAGTGCTCCCTTTTCACTGTACCCCCACCAACATCTAGTGTTTGAATTTTGACTGTGGCCATTTTTGCAGGAGTAAGGTGATATCACATTGTGGTTTTAATCCTCATTTCCCTGATCATGAATGACATTGAGCATTTTTCCATATGCTTGTTATTTGTATATCTTCTTTAGAGAATTGTCTATTAATGTCCCTTGTCCACTTTTTGATGGGATTTTTTTTTCTTGCTGATTTGTTTGAGTTCTTTGTAGGTTCTGGATATTTGTCCTTTGTTAGATGTATAGTTTGCAAAGACTCACACTGTGTGTGTTGATTGTTAACTCTGCTGATTGTTTATTTTGCTATGCAGAAACTTTTTAGTTTAATCAAGTCCCATCTGTTCATCTTTGTTTTTGTTGCATTTGCTTTTGGGTTCTTGGTCATAAACTCTTTGTCTAAGCCAATGTCTAGAAGGATTTTTCCAATGTTATCTTCTAGAATCTTTATGGTTTCAGGTCTTAGATTTAGGTCTTTGATCCATCATGAGTTGATTTTTGTATAAGGTGAGAAATGGGGAACCAGTTTCATTCTTCTACGTGTGGCTTGCCAATTACCCCAGCATCATTAGTTGAATAGGGTGTCCTTTCCCCACTTTATGTTTTGTTTGCTTTGTCGAAGATGAGTCAGCTCTAAGTATTTGGCTGTATTTCTGTGTTCTCTATATTGTTCCATTGGTCTATGTGAACATTTTTTATACCCATACCATGCTGTTTTGGTGACTATGGCCTTATAGTATAGTTTGAAGTCAAATATTGTGATGCCTCCAGATTTGTTCTTTTTGCTTAGTCTTGCCTTGGCTATGCAGACTCTTTTTTGGTTTCATTCATATTTCAGGATTTTGTTTTCTAGTTCTATGAAGAATAATGGTGGTATTTTTATGGGAACTGCATTGAATTTGTAGATTACTTTTGGAAGTATGGTCATTTTCACAGTATTGGTTCTACCCAACCATGAGCATGGGATGTGTTTCTCTTTGTGTCATCTATGATGTCTTCTAGCAATGTTTTGTAGTTTTCCATGCAGAGCTCTTTCACGTCCTTGCTTGGGTGTATTCCAAGCTGTTTTTTATTTTTATTTTTATTTTGGAACTATTGTGAAAAGAGTTGAGTTCTTGATTTGATTCTCAGCTTGGTTGCTGTTGGTATATAGCAGAGCTACTGATTTGTGTGCATTAATTTTGTATCCTGAAGACTTGCTGAATTCATTTGCCAGTTCTAGAAGCTTTTTGGATGTGTCTTTTGGGTTTTCTAGGTATACCATTATATCATCAGCAAACAGTGACAGTTTGATGCCCTCTTAACTGATTTGGATGCCCCTTATTTCTTTCTTTTATCTGATTGCTCTGGCTAGACTTCCAGTACTATGCTGAATAGAAGTGGTCAAAGTGGGCATCCTTGTCTTGTTCGAGTTCAGGGCAAATGCTTGCAACTTTTTCCCATTAAGTGTAATGTTGGCTGTGGCTTTGTTGTAGATGGCTTTTATTACTTTAAATTATGTCTCTTCCATGCTAATTTTGCACATTAAGCATAATTTTGGCTGTGGCTTTGTTGTAGATGGCTTTTATTACTTTAAGGTATAGCTCTTCTATGCTGAGGGTTTTAATCATAAAGGAATGCTGGATTTTGTCAAATGTTTTTTTGTGTCTATTGAGATCATGTGATTTTTGTTTTTAATTCCGTTTATGTAGTGTATCACATTTATTGACTTATACATACTAAACCATTCTTGTATCCCTGTTACAGAACCTATTTGATCATGGTGGATTATCTTTTTGATATGCTGTTGGATTTGGTTTGCTAGTATTTTGTTGAGGATTTTTGCATCTATGTTCATCAGGGATATTGGTGTGTAGTTTTCTTTTGTTGTTATGCCCTTTCCTGGTTTTGAAATTAGAGTGATACTGGCTTTATAGAATGATTTAGGGAGGATTCCCTCTTTCTCTATCTTTTGGAATAGTGTCAATAGAATTGGTACCAATTCTTCCTTGAATGTCTGATAGAGCTCAGCTGTGAATCTGTCTGGTCCTGGATATTTTTTGTTGTCAATGTTTTAAAATTACCATTTCAATCTTGTTGCTTGTTATTGGTCTGTTCAGAGATTCTATATCTTCCTGGTTTAATCTAAGAAAATTGTATATTTCCAGGAATTTATCCATCTCTCCTAGGTTTTCTAGTTTATGGCTGTAAAAGTATTCATAGTATCTTTGAATAATCTTTTGTATTTCTGTGGTATCAGTTATAATATCTCCCATTTCATTTCTAATTGAGCTTATTTGGATATTCTCTCTTCGTTTCTTGGTTAATCTTGTTATTGGTCTATCAGTTTTATCTTTTCAAAGAACCAGCTTCATTTATCTTTTGTACTTTTTTTGTTTCAATTTTATTTAGTTCTGCTCTGATCTTCAGTATTTCTTTTTTTCTGCTGGGTTTGGTTTTGGTTTATTCTTGTTTCTCCAGCTCTGTGAGGTGTAATCTTAGAGTGTCTATTTGTGCTCTTTCAGACTTTTTAATGCAGGTATTTAATACTATAAACTTTCCTCTGGGCACCATTTTTGCTTATCCCAGAGGTTTTGATAAGTTGTGTCCCTATTATTGTTCACTTCAAAGAATTTTTAAATTTTTGTCTTGATTTCATTGCTCACCCAATGCCTTAGTATGAGATTATTTATTTTTCATGGTTTTGAAGGTTCCTTTTGGAGTTGATTTCCAATTTTATTCCATGGTGGTCTGAAAGAGTATTTGATATAGGTTCAATGTTCTTAAATTTACCGAGACTTGTTTTGTGGCCTATAATATGGTATGTCTTGGAGAATGTTCCACGTGCTGATGAATAGAATATATATTATGCAGTTGTTGGGTAGAGTGTTCTGTAAATATCTGTTAAGTCATTTGTTGTAGGGTATAGTTTAAGTCCATTGCTTCTTTATTAACTTTCTCTCTTGATGACTTGTCTAGTGCTGTCAGTGCAGTATTGAAGTCCCCCACTTTTATTGTGGTATTGTCTATCTCCTTTTTTAGGTCTACTAATAATTGTTTTATAAATTTGGGAGCTCCAGTGTTAGGTGCATATACATGTAAGAATTATGATATTTTCCTGTTGGACTAGTCCTTTTATCATTATATAATGTCCCTCTTTGTCTTTTTAAAGTGCTGTTATTTAAAGTTTGTTTTGTCTGATATAAGAATAGCTATTCCTGCTTACTTTTGGTATTCATTTGCATGGAATATCTTTTTCCACCCCTTTACCTTCAGTATATGTGAGTCCTCTGTGTTAGGTGCATCTCCTAAAGACAGCAGAAAATTGATTGGTGAATTCTTATGCATTCTGCCATTCTGTATCTTTTAAGTGGAGCATTTAGCCCATTTACAGTCAATGTTAGTATTGAAATGTGAGGTACTATTCTATTCATTGTGCTATTTGTTACCTGAATACCTTGGTTTTTTTTTTTTTTTTCATTGTGTTATTGTTATATAGGTTCTGTGAGATTGATGCTTTAAGAAGGCTCTATTTTATGTTTGAGTATTTGTTTCAAGATTTAGAGTTCATTTTTACAGTTCTTGTAGTGCTGGCTTGGTAGTGGCAATTCTTTCAGCATTTGTTTGTCTGGAAAAGACTGTAGCTTTCCTTCATTTATTAAGCTTAGTTTCACTGGATACAAAATACTTGGCAGATAATTGTTTTGTTTAAGGAGGCTAAAAACAGGACCCCTAATCCTTTCCAGCTTGTAGTGTTTCTGCTGAGAAATCTGCTGTAAATCTGATAGGCTTTCCTTTATAGGTTACCTGATGCTTTTGCCTTACATCTCTTATGATTCTTTCCTTTGTGTTTACTTTAGGTAACCTGATGACTATGTGCCAACATGATGATCTTTTTGCAATGAATTTCCCAGGTGTTCTTTGAGCTTCTTGTATTTGGATGTGTAGATCTCTAGCAAGGCCAGGGAAGTTTTCCTCAATTATTCTCTGAAATTTGTTTTCCAAACTTTAAGATTTTTCTTCTTTCTCAAGAACAGTAATTATCTTAGGTTTGGACATTTAATATAGTCCCTAACTTCTTGGAGGCGTTATTTTTTTCTTTTTTATTCTTCTTTCTTTGTCTTTGATGGATTGGGTTAATTCAAAAGCCTTGTCTTCCACTTCTGAAGTTGTTTCTTCTGCTAGTGCAATTTATTGCTGACTTTCCAGTGAATTTTTCACTTCTCTAAGGGTGTCCTTGATTTCCAGAAGTTGTGATTGTTTTTTATTTATGCTATCTATTTCACTGAAGAATTTTTCTTTCATATCTTATATCATGTTTTTTTTTCTTTAAGTTGGACTTCACTTTTCTCTGTTGCCTCCTTGATTAGCTTAATAATTGATCTTCTGAATTCTTTTTGTGGCAATTCAGAGATTTTGTCTTGTTTTGGATCCTATGCTGGTGAGCTGATATGATCTTTTAGGGGGTGTTAAACAACCTTGTTTTTTCATATTGCCAGAAGTGTTTTTCTGGTTCCTTCTCATTTGGGTAGACTATGTCAGAGGGAAGATGTGGGATTCAAGGGCTGCTGTTCAGATTCTTTTGTCCCATGGGGTGCTCCCTTGATATGATGTTCTTCCCCTTTCCCTAAGAATGGGGCTTCCTGAGAGCTGAACTGTTGTAATTGTTTTTGCTCTTCTGGATCTAGCCACTCAGTGGAACTACTGGGCTCCAGGCTAGTACTGGGAAGTGTCTGAAAGAGTCCTGTGATATGATTCATCTTCAGGTCTTGCAGCCATGGATACCAGGACCTGCTCTGGTCAAGGCTGCTGGGAAGTGAAGTGGACTCTGTGAGGGTCTTGGCTGTATTTTCATTAGTGTGCTGGTTTTATGTTGGTTGCTCTCCAGCCAGGAGGTGGCACTTTCAAGAGCACATCAGCTGTGGTGCTATAGGGAGGATACAAACTTGCCCTAGGGACACCTGGTTAAGTATTCAGGTTGCTCAGGCAGTGGGCAGGGCCATAGAGCTCCCAAGAGATTATGACCTTTGTCTTTGGCTACCAGGGCAGGTAGAGAAAGAACTCCAGGTCGGGGCAGGAATAGGTGTATCTGAGCTCAGCTTCTTCTTAGGTGGGTCTTGCTGTGGCTGCTGTGGGCAATGGGGGTGTGGTTCCCAGTCCATTGGAGTTATATTGCCAGGGGAATTATGGCTGCCTCTGCTTAGTCATACAGGCCAGCAGGGAAGTGGGGGAAAGCCAGCAGTCACAGACCTCACCTTGATCCCACACAGCCTATAGTCCTAAAGTCTGGTCTAACTCCCACTGAACCCCTCCAACAGCACCAAGTCTATTTCCAGGCAGCCAGTGACAGGGCTGAGAACTTGCCCCAGACCACGAGCCTCCCCATTGAGAAAGCAAACAGACTAAGAGGTTTTCAGTGTCTCAGGGGACCCCCAGAGGTGATCCAGTTCCTTCAAAGGGTCTCTTGGCTTTCCTGCTGTGTTCCTGTGGTTGTTCTTGGGACAAAAGTTCACAGTGTGAGTCTCCACACACCGCTCTGTGCATCCAAGTGGGAGCTGCAAGCTAGTCTTGACTCCTATCTGCCACTTTAATCCTCTGTCTACCACAGAGTTTTAACCATTGGAGGCACTCAATAGCTGTTTGAACTGGACTACTGTGAGCTTAGCCATGGTAATTAGTAGATATTCTTAAGTAATATCTTAAAATATTTCTTAATTAATTTAATGCATTCGTGCATTTCATAGATTTAAAGGCCTAGACACTGGGAATTAGATGTCTCAGCTGAGGATGAAATTGATTCTTATTCCAGAAATAAAAGTGAGGCCCTGGTGCCCATGAGCAGAATCTGTGTGCTACCATAGCAACACACAGCATTGCTTTGTCTTAGTCAATATAAATTAACCTTTTAAAAAATGTGACTGTAAAAGGTTATATTATATATGTTAAGTATGAAATTAAATTTTTTCTCTGTAATATCCCTCATTCCCACCATTATGACTCTCTGGAATACATCCCCATTCTTTCTCTGTTACTTACTCCTCCCATCGTGCCTTGTTGGACCACATCTGACATGTTAATAGATGTATCTTTGCACAGCTGAATGCTAAATAATGTGCTATTGATGTGTGTGTGTTGTCAGGGTCTGCAGAAAGAGAGAATTTGAGAAGTTGCTCAAAAACATTTTATGGCAGAAAGTTAGATTCAGCTAGACTGAGAATGAGATAAGAGGCCCACGAAGAGGCACAAGGGGGACGGATCAGGGCAGTTGGCCAGATGAGCATTGTGTAAGTACAGGTAAACCAAACTGCTGGCACCAGGTTTGTTCATAATCTCTGAACCCTACTGGGTTTTACTTCAACATATGAAGACCCAACCCACAAATCATTAAGAACTGGGCAGAATAAAACATTTCTACTGATTTTTAAAAAGATAATGTCCCTGTTCATTAGTCCCACTGATGTTTTCATTCCTCATTTCATCTTTTTCTTATAGCAGCATTCAATTAATCCTTCATTCTAGAAACACTCTGTTCTTTTGGTTTTTATGAGGCCATTCCCATCTTTTAAAAAATCCTACTACTCCTTTGAAAAAAGACCTTTTCTTTGTTAAATTCTGGTAAAATACACAAAATGAAAATTTGCTATCTTCACTATGTCTAAATGTGGAGTTAGTAGTGTAAAATACATATTCACATTGTTGTGCAAACCATTCATTGTAGAACTCTTTTCATCTTGCAGATCTGAAACTCTGTACCCATTGAACAACTTCCTATCTTCTCATCACCTCAACTCCTAGCAACCACCATTCTACTTTCTCTCCCTATCAGTTTGACTACTCTAGGTACCTCATGAGTGAAATCATACAGCATTTATCCTTCTCTGTCTAACTTATTTCCCTTGCATAATGTCCTCAAGGTTCATCCATGCTGTAGCATGTGTCAGAACTTCCTTTGCTTTTAAGGCTGGATAATATTTAACGGTATGTTTAGATAAATTTCTGTTTATCCATTCTTCCATCAATGAACATTTGTGTTCCTTCCAACTTTGCGTTATTGAGTGTTCTTCTGTTATTGCTCCCAGTGCTCAATCTCATTTACTCCCTCCTGATCAAATGTACAACGTTCGACACTGTGCAGGATAATGCCACTTCATCTTGGGTGGTAATCTCCCATGTTGACTTCTGAATAACCCCAGGCGCAGGAATGCCTCTAAGATTTTGACTTTATTTGCTGTTGCTTATGTAAGCCAAGACAACCTTGATGTTATCATAAACGTGTACTTGCCTAGGTCCTATCTTTTAGTAAATTATGAGCAATGAGACACATAGTGTTCTTGCCTTTCCCTGGGGGGTCAAATTTCAGTGATCCTACACATTCCCTCTTAAGCACATATGCTCTTTCTATATGGTATGTAAGCCCTGGGTCTGGGTGGTAACAGTGCAGAAATCTACCTGTCTTGCTGCCATATGATTCTAAATTTTCCAATAAATCACCTTCTACTGCCAAAAACCATTTTACTGACAAAAAACATTTCTCTCTGCAATCAGTATAATAACAATGGTGATTAAAGGTATAGAGCAAAAAAGGGATAGCATCTTATGAGTAAAAAACAACTGTCAAATGCCATTCAAGGAAATCTTTTAAAAAGTGTTATTTTTCTAACTGTAAATTGATAAATTATTGTTGTATTTGTTTATGGGGCACAAAGTGAAGTTATGACTTATGAATACAATGTGGAATAATTACATCAAGCTAATTAACATATATTCAAATACTGATTAGATAGTAGAAATGTTTGTTTTCTTTGAGATATATTATGTACTATGCAATATATAGCAAATAATAATACAATTTAGTAAATAATAATGTATTATACATTCTAAGGAGGTTTTGTTTCATCCTTCACTATTTCAAAATAGGCCAAGATCAGACCTCAGAAATTCCAAATTCAACATCTTAGATGCCAGGTAGAGAAAAATAGATATTCTTCACCTTTTCCATGGTTACTCATGTTTATAAAGTTTTATTGTTTGAAGGCCAATTTAACAGAGCCATCTAATCCCAGTAAGCGGAGAAAGACAGGGTTACAGAAAGACCTTCAAATATATGTCTCATTATGCATGATCATTCTCACTGGGAGCAAATAGGCAAAGTGCGGCAGATTTGAAATTTTCTGAGGTCGTTTCTAATTCTATGCTAATATTAGACCTCCGTGTGATTAATAATATAACTCATCAGTTGTAGCCACTTGATAATTATTCTCATTAGGCTTATGTATAACACCATTTTTTTTTTCTCTATGAGAAAACCAAGTCATTTTATAAATTTTCATTTGCCAAGTAGACAACAGTCCTCACACTCTGTGAGCAAGACAAGTGCAAATTGCATTGAGTCTAGAAAGAAAGATGCTCATTTTTATTTAATATTTTTAGTTCCCACCTGTTCTCAGATGTATTTTTATCTTACTCTTTGGTAGTCTCCCTTGCTGGATGCTGTTTCCCAGTCAATTCTTTTGGATCTCTGGTTGGAGTAGCTTTCTGTAGCTCTCAAAGTTTAAATTGAAAACTCATCTATTTTAACATCTAAAGTGATAGACTCTACTGCCCGCTGCCTCCACTACCAATCTCATGTCTTGTGACACTCAACAATTAGACTGTGAACACTTCAAGGACTGGAATGAGGGCTGGTCTGCATTTGTATTTCTGGGGTTGAGCTCATATCCTACCAATTGGACATACTTGGTAAGTGATGTTTGAACAAAGGAATAAATGTATGGATGACCATTCCATTATAGTCTACCTCATTATGCATTTATGAGGTCCATGGAGGAAGTATAGGGATAAGATGGTATGGACATGATTAGAGGAAGGCAAGGAAGATACCTGTAAAGATGTTGATGATGAAAATGCGTGATTGCATTTATGTTAGAAAATAGGAATAAAATATATCTCATAGATAGACCTTATATAATGTATTTGTTGGGAGCCATCACATCTCAGGAGAGTCTTTTGTAACTTGTGTGATCCTACCTATCTCTCCTTAAAAGATTTGTCTCTCCACTCATAGCATTAGGTTGTTCCACACCCTGAAGTTCTGTCTGTGAGAAAAAGAAGACCAGAGAGTCCAGACACACCAACAGGTTGGTAAAAACAAAATTAACACAATTGAGCATCCTTTTGTGTGTCAGAATATTTATATACACGTTGTCATCTAATCTTCTTAATAACCCAATAAGGTGAATATTATCCTTATTTTAAGGTGAGAAAATGTAGGCTCAGATAGATTGTTTCAGGGAAGCTTTGATGAGAACTAGGAAAGCTTTTTTGAATTCACTGCCAAAGTGCTAGAGTTAGGTGTAACCTCTTTGGTCAGTTTTCCTGTTCCTTAGTACCGTTAAATACCGTAGTGAGTCTGTGTGTGTGTATGCATATATGTGTGTATGTTAAGTGTACAGTTGTATGACTTTGAAATTTTATTTTTTAAATTATTGATAAAATTGACTTTTTTTCTCACACGGAGTTACAGTTCTATGAATTTTAACAAATGTATAGTTTCATGTTACCCCCACTATAATCAAGACGCAGAACAGTTCCATCACCCGAAAGAACTCCTTGTGCTATCACCTTGTAATTATAACCGCCCCCATCACTATCCCATCATCTGTTCTCCATCACTATGATTTTATGTTTTTGATAATGTCCTACAAATAGACTCATATAGCATACATAACCTTTTGAGATTGGCTTCATTTACTTGACAAAATGCCTTTGAGATTCATCCAAATTTTGTATCAAAAGTTTATTCCTTTTCATTGCTTATTTTACTGTATAGATGTATAAAATTATATAGGATTTCATTGTATGGAGGTACAGAAGTTTGTTTATTTGTTTGTCTGTTTGTAGTAGACAGATCAGTAGCCCCCTAAAGATACCTACATCCTTATCCTCAGAACCTGTGAATATATAATGTTATATGGCAAGAGGGAATTAAGGCTACAGATGGAATTAAGATTGCTAATCATCTGACCTTAAGATGCAGGATTATTATGTATTAGCCAGGTGGGCCAGTGTAATCATAAGACTTATTAAATGGAGAAGAGTAAGGCAGAAGGGTCAGAACCAAAGAAACTGCATTGTGAGAAATACTCGACTGGCCGCTGCTGACTTTGAAAGTAGAAGGGGGCCATGAGCCAAAGAATGAAGGCAGCCTCTGCAAACTAGAAAAAGCAAGAAAATTGGTTGCTTTGTAGAGTCTCCAGAGATAAATACAATCCTGCCAAAACCTTGATTTTAGTCGAGTGAGACCCATTCTGGCTTCTGACCCACTACACTATAAGATAATAAGTGTATGTTACTTCAAGCTACTAAATTTGTGGTGATTTGTTACAGCAGAAACAGGAACTAGTACATTATTGAAGGACATTAGGTATTTTCGGTTTGGGGCAATTATAAATAGAGCTTCTATAAACAATTATGTATAGGTTTTTGTGTGAACATAAAATTTCGTTTTTTTTTGCAGTCTTGAAAAGGTATTAAAAACCTCTTTTATGCCAATAATTGTACTTAACAACAGAGACAGGAAGGAATAAGGGAAGAAAATAACAAACAAACAGCCAACCAATATTTCATTTAAGTCTGTGAGATGCTATGCAAATACTGAAGAGTAATTTGCTTTCAATTATGTAGTCACTTTCAGAATAGGTGTAATATGATACTGAGAAAAATGTATGTTCTGTAGACCTGGGGTGGAGAATTCTATAAATATTCCCTGAGTTTACTTATTCCAGGTCTAAATTCAAATCATAGATGTCCCTATTAATTTTCTGTCTGATTGATCCATCAAATATTAACAATGCAATGTCAAAATCTCCCACTATTATTGTGTGGGAGTCCAACTCTCTTTATAAGTCAATAAGAACTTGTCTTATGTATCTGGGTACTCCTATATTGGGTACGTATATATTTATGATCATTAACTCCTGTTGTTGCACGATCCTTTTACCATTATATGTCCTTCTTTGTTTCTTTTGGTCTTCGTTACTATTAAAGTCTATTTTGTCGGAGACAAAAGTTACAACTCCTGTTTTTGTTTTTGTTTTTTTTTGCTCTCCATTTAATTGGTAAATCTTCCTCCATCCCTTTATTTTGAGTCTTTGTGTGTCGTTGTGAGTTAGATCTGGATACAACCTACCAATAGATTTTAACTTTTTATTCCATTTGCCTGTCTGTGTCTTTAATTGGGGCATTGAATCCATTTAAATTTAGGATTAATATTAATATTTGTGAGTTCAATATTGTAATTTAATGCTAGCTGGCTATTTTTCCCATTAGTTGATGTAAATTCTTCATTATGGAGATACTCTTTACGTTTTGGTAAATTTTTGGGATGACTGATACTGGTTGTTCCTCTGTTTGTAGTGCTTCTTTCAGAATGTCTTGTAAAGCAGGCCTGGTGGTGATGAAATCTCTGAGTGCTGTTTGTTCATGAAAAATTTTATTTTTCTTTCATTTATGAAGCTTAGTTTGGCTGGATGTGAGATTCTGGGTTGAAAATTTTTTTCTTTGAGGATATTGAATATTGACCCCCACACTCTTTTAGATTGTAGGGTTTCTGCTGAGAGGTCTGCTGTAAGTCTGATAGGCTTCCCTTTATGGGTAACCTGACCTTTCTCTCTAGCTGCCCTCAGAATTTTCTCCTTTATTTCAACCCTAGTGAATCTAGCGATTATGTGTCTTGGAGTTGCTCTACTTGAGGAATATCTTTGTGGTGTTCTCTGGATTACCTGGAGTTGAGTATTGTCCTGCCTTACTGGGTTAGGAAAGTTTTCCTGAATAATATCCTGAAGAATATTTTCCAACTTGGATTCATTCTCTTCATGACATTCAGGTATACCTATCAGTCATAAATTAGATCTTTTCACATAGTCCCATATTTCTTGGAGACTTTGCTCATTCCTTTTTACTCTTTCTTCTTGAATCTTGTCTTCTCATTTCATTTCATTAAGTAGGTCTTTGTCCTCTGATATCCTTCCTTCTGCTTGATCAATTCGACTGTTAAACCTGTGCACACTTCGCTAAGTTCTCATATTCTTCAGTTCCATTAATTCACTTATTTTCATTTCTAAATTGTCTATTTTCATTAGCATTTTGTCAAACCTTTTTTCAAAGTTCTTAGTTTCTGTACATTGGGTTAGAACATGTTCTTTTAGCTCACAAAGGTTCCTTATTATCCACCTTCTGAAGCCTAAACCTGTTAATGGAACGCACTCGTTCTCCATCAGGCCTTGTTCCCTTGATGATGAGGAACTGTGATCCCCTGTAGAAGGAGAGGCATTCTGATTCTGTATATTCTCAACCTTTTTATGCTGGTTTCTTCCCATCATTGTGAGTTTATCCACCTGTCGTCTTTGTGATTGCCAACTTTCAAAAGAGGTCTCTGAGTGGACGTCCAACTTGTTGATTCCCAGCACTGAAATCCGCGCAACCCACCGCACCAGCTAAAACAGCGGCATTAAGATTCGTGGTCCTTTTCTGCCCAGGAATCTCTGGTCTGGCTTCCCTCTTGAATCCCTTTTTCAATCAGGTAAATGGGCGACTCTGCCTTCCCAGAGCTCCAAATGTTGATCAAAAGGGGACCCAGTCCCGTTTACTCTGCACCAAAAACCATGCCAAAGCACTGGCAAAACCACCACGCAGGCCACAAGAGTTGCACTGGTGGTCTGTGGGGCTCCTCCACTGGGAATCTCCTAGTCCGTGGGCAACAAAAATTCGTCTGAAAGTGTGACGTCCTCTCTTTCTGTGCGCTTTCTCTGGGAGCTACAATCCTGAGCTGCTAGTAATTGGCCATCTTGGATCTCTCTCCAAAATTTCATTTCTTTAGGGAAAACACCCAGGAGTGGGGTTGATGAGTCATATAATAAATGTATATTTAATTTTATAAGAAATTGCCAAGAGTGTTTCCAGGGTGCTGTTATTATTTTACATTCCCACCAGTAACATATAGTTATGGTTGTTTTCCAATCCTCATCAAGTAGTATCAGGATTATTTATTTTAATCAATTAAGTAGTTGTATAGTAGTTTTAATTTGTATTTCCCTCATGGCTAATGGTATTGAACATCTTTTCATGTCCCTTTCTGCCAACTTTATATCCTCTTTAGAGAAGCATTGGTTTAAGTCCTTTGATCATTTTAAAAATTGAGTTGTTTGCTTTCCTATTGCTGAGTTTTGAGAGTTCTTTACATATTCTGAATACAAGTCTTTTGTCAGATATATTAATTTCTTTAGCACTTTTGTCAAGAATCAAATGGCAATTTTTATAAGGGTCTGGTTCTGGACTTTCTCATGGATCTGCTCCATTGATCATATTTTTGTCCCTTTGTCAATACCATACTGTGTTGCTTACTATAGCTTTCTAGTAAGTTGAAATTGGGTAGTATGATTCCTCCAACTTTTTTCTTCTTTATCAATATATATTTTTAGCTATTCCACTTCCTTTTCCTTTTCTTTACCATATAAAATTTAAAATTTGTTTATACATATCTACAAAAACATCCTGCTTTTCATTGGCGTTATTAAATCTGAAGATAATTTTTAGGTATAATTGACATCTTTACTATATTATCTCTCTCCATTTATTTAGAACTTTTTTAAGCTCTTGTATTAACTCTTCTTAGTTTCCAACATACAAATACTGTACACATCTTGTTATAGTTCTATTTTTTAAGTTATCAAAAATGGTATTTTAAAAAATCTTTTTAAGATTTAAAATCTTTTTAAATCTTTTTAATGGTATTTTTTTAAAACTAAAAGTTTCTGGTTATACATTACAATGTTTGTTAGTATATAGAAATACAATTGTATTGTTTTGTGTTGACTTTATACACTGCAACCTTGCTAAACTCATTCATTAATTCTAGGGACTTTTTGTGGATTTTGTGAGATTTTCTACATAGATAATGTTTGCTGTCTGGTGACTCAGAGCCAAGTAAGAAAAGAAAAAATAAGATAATGCTGTCTGTGAATAGAGCTCTTTTTCTTCTCCTTTTCCCTCTCCTCCTTCTCCTTCTCCTTCTCCTTCTTCTTTTTTAAAATTTTAGACAGAGTCTTGCTCTGTTGCCAGGCTGGAGTGCAGTGGCACAATCTCGGTTCACTGCAACGTCCGACTCCCTGGTTCAAGCGATTCTCCTGCCTCAATCTCCTGAGTAGCTGGGATTATAGGCATGCGCCATCAAGCCCAGCCAATTTTTGTACTTTTAGTAAAGACAAGGTTTCACCATATTGGCCAGGATGCTCTCAATCTCCTGACTTCGTGATCCACCTGCCTTAGCCTCCCAAAGTGCTGGGATTACAAACGTGAACCACCGTGCCTGGCCTAATTCTTTTTTAATAATCTGTGTATCTTTTATTTATTTTCCTTGCCTTATTGCACTGGCTAAGATTTCCAGTATAATGTTGAACAGAAGTGGTGAAAGTGAACATTCTTGCCTTGATCCAATATTAGAAGAAAAGTATTGTATCTTTCATCTTTAAGTGTAATGTTAGTTGTGGGATTTATAAGGGCCTTTTATGAGGCTGAGAAAGCACCATTGTATTCTTAGTTTTCTGGCATTTTTGTCATGAATGGATGTTATATTTTTTCAAAAAGATTTTCTGTATCTGTTGATATGATCACGTAGCTTTTCTTAATTTTTCCCCTGATGTGGTAGATTACATTGATTGATTGATTGATTGATTTTCAGATATTGAATCCAGCCCTGCCTTCTTGAGATAAATCCCTTTTTTATCTTTGTGTAGTAGTATTATTATATGTTATTGGATCAATATGCTAATATTTTGTTGAGGATTTTTGTGTCTATATTCACAGGGGATGTTGGTCTGCAGTTCTCTCTCTCATAATGTCTTTGGTTTTGGTATCAAGGTAATGCTGGCATTGTAAAGTGAATTGTAAAACATTTCCTCCTTTTCTATTTTCTGAATGAGATTATGTAGAATTGCTGTTAGATTTTTGTAAAATGTTTGCTAGAATTTACCAGTAAAACCATGTGGGCCCAGATATTTATTTTTCCAAAGGTTCAAAAATATTTTTAAATTATCATACTTATATCTTTTGGTGTACAGTTCTATGAACTTAAAAAACATGTATAAATTTGTTCTTTTAGGAATGCTTTAAAATATAAATTCAATTTCTTTAGTATTATAGTTATGAGGATCTGCAGGTTATCTCTTCCATTGTGGGTGAGTTTTGGTAGTTTGTTGGTTTTGAGGAATTAGTCCATTCTGCTACTAAGTCTATCCCATAGGGTTTTTATATTGGTTATTACTTATTTTAGTTCTATTATTTCCATTTGGTTCTTCCTTTCCATGTACTTGTAACTAGATTGCATGGGGACTACAGTGACAGAATAGAAGGAAAGAAAATAACTGGGGGCTTGACCCTATTCTCTCTGTGCTTTAAGATATCTCTTTTCTGCTCTTTGTCCCTAAGTTAGAGAGATTCTTATGTCTGCATCACAGGGCTGACTTTTTTGTGTTTCAGGCTTCAATGAGCTTAGGCCGGATGATACCAGAAGGAAAAAAATGATATACTCACCACCAGCCAATTTGGTATTATTTTGAATTCTGGTGTTCTCTCTTAATCCAGCTGCTATTCACTTTTCAGAGCTCTTGAATACCTGTGCCATACAGTCTATTGAGGTTTTATTGTATTTAGTGGGAGAGAAGGAATGGCATATGTTTACATCATCTTACCTGGAACCAGAACTCTGAACATCTGTTTTTGTCATCCAGAATTTTCTTTCTCCTTGTTGCAGCCCTTCAACTTCCTCTTGACAAAATCTCCTTCATACCAGGTACTTCCAGAATAGTTGGTTCCACTTATGACTCAGAATGGATAAAGTAATTCAGGCCTAAAACAATCCACTCGATGCCTTTTCTTGAACAAATTAATTGACTTAACAGTGAACACAAGACTCACTCAGAGCCAATGAGATGGAACAAGATTCTGCTGAAAATTTAGAGAAATATCTCTGGTTCTTCCCATCTAGATTTAAACCTAGAACCTTTAGCCCCAGAAGCTACTGGTAGCTATCTTGAGACCATAGAGAAGAGGGTTCCTTGAAAGGCAACAACACAGGAAAGGAAGAGCAGAGAAGAGGAGGGAAAGAAAAACCAAATTCTGGTATCATTTGAACTTTGGATCAAATGCAATCTGAGGCCAGTTAGATCTATCCCCAAACTATCCAGTAACTTGAGCCAATATATTCCATTTAACTTATTGCATTGTGAGTTGAGTTTTCCGACCCTTAGGATGGAAACATTCCTCATTCATCAGTCCTGTCATTCTGTATTTCCTCACATATTGAAAAATTATAATTAGTTATAACCTGTATCTTTTCTTAAAATATTTTGCCTTTGCCTTTTCCTATGTATCTAGACAATTTTGTTTTTCATCTCTCCATTTAATGTGATGAGATATCAATAAGCCCAGATTTTTCTAGAACTCTCTCTATGATTGAAGATAGATGTTAGGGATTATCAGATTCCAAGAGCTAACAAAAAGACATTTTATCTGATGGTTTCTCCATTGTTCCTGATGAAATGTGAAGTCATTATGAAATGGAAGATGGGGATATGTTGAAAAAGAGGTGAGTATATAAAGTTGCAATAAAACTCTGTACATTTTGATTAAAGTGTATCCATTTGAGATAGCCCAGAGACATTTATAACTTTTCTCTCACGAAGAGGTAGGCCTCCTGGCATCAGCAAATCTAAGATTCTGCGAAACCTGACTGATATCTCTTATCTATATGTTAGTCTGGAGCCCAAAGAACATTGAACCCTCTGGGAATAATGTGGTAACAAAATGCTCAATATTGTGAGATATAATAAAACAGCTCTTTGTTGAAACCACAAGTTTTGGGGGTAGTTTATTATACAATAGTAACTGAAACACAAACTCTATTATGTCTCCAGGAGTTGCTATGCTATTTCATTGCCAGAAACTCTTTACTTTACGGGTCTTTCCAGATTCTAGACTTCTTCCTTCAACCTGTTTTCTGCAGCTAATTGACAAATTTTATTTTTTTAAAAATACTGTATACATTCACACATATCTTGCAAAAATTGATAGTTACTATAATCTACTTAAAATAGACAGCTCTGTCAGCTCTTGGGAAAGTGGCCACTGTAGGCTTAGCAGTGGTTTAGATAGGAAAGGCCGCTCTTGGGGTTTGCTCATGCAAAGCCCAAAAGGTTGGCTTATTTCCTCAGTCAATATTTAGCTGAATCAGGAAATGTCTAATCTTAGAAAGAAATCCTGACATACTATATTTTAAGGTTGCCTGGTTCTGGAATCTGTAATTATAGAGTCCTGACATATGGGCCTGATGAACCTCCTCATGAATACCTGACCATGAACAAATAGCACGCACACACACACACACAAACACACACACACACACACACACACACACATATATATATATATATATACATACACAAGAAGAATGAGAATGAGTTCCCTCAGAAAGAACTTTTTTTTATAAGGCTAAACTAGAGAAAACTGACCATATAACTCAAGTAATCTCTCTTGAAAAACTAGTAGTCTATACGTAATATTTTGAGAATGCCTAAAATTGCAATAGTTGACCCATGAATCTCTAGCAGTTCAGGGACAGCTTCACACCCCAGGAGTGTCCACAAAGACCTCCTCTCAGTATGCAATCTACCTAGACGATTGCTTCACCATTGAGGCCCGAGATCTCTACTCCATGTTTCTCCTATTAAAGTATATCTACTTTGTGTTCCATTCGCTCTCAGCTGGTCTACTAAAACACCTTTCGATGTGTGAATTTCTTCTAAGAATGAACTGTCCACTTTTGAAGGTATGAGATTAGACCATACCAGTAGACACAATGCAACTAGTTCAGTCAGTTACTGCAGAGTCTCATGATCAACCCTGATTGAGTGCTTGATAAATCTTAATGATAAGCAGTAGTGTCATGCAAAGACCAACTGAATTCTCAAGCTTTTTTGACATCCAGCAAGAAACAAGATATTTAGTAAAATTGTGTAGTTGGAGCAATGACTTGACTCTGCTCTTGACAAGTGTCTGTGACTTGTCATCATTTCTCTTAGGAACTAAGCAGGAGTATTTCAAAATATATCACTTATTGTTAATTTCTGACTTTAAAAATAATACATTTTCACTGTAGAAAATTGGGACATACAGGAAGGAATAAAGAAGAAAATAAAAACTAGCCATATTTCTACTAACCAGATATAATCACTGTTAACCTTTTGTTTCGTTCCAGCTAAAGTATAAAAATATTTTGCAAAAAGTTTGGATTATTGTGTAAACATATGTGCATGTGTTTGTATATATGTAGACACACACGCATACATATTCTTGGGTGTGTTTGTGTGTGTGCACACATATATAGTTTGTTTCTAAGCAGGAAGTTTTCAAAGGACTAGTTAAACTTTTACCCTACTTCTTCTGTCTGAACGTAGATTATTTCAACAAATGAGATTAAACTCTGCATGATTTGTCTTGCCTTCCAATTGGAGAATGTTATTTTAAAACCAGAAAGCAACTTGGAGAATTAAATAATGATAACAGCAACAAACAAGAAGGTCAATCTTCAGACCGTTGTATAAGCTCCACCATATCTCTGGATGCACACAAATTAATCAAAGGTTGTAGACATGTTTAAAAAATGATTTAAGGTTTTTGAGCAGCCTGGGCAAACTAGTGAAACCCCATCTCTACTAAATGCCAGATGTAGTATGCACCTAAAGTAAAATAAATAATTATTAAAAAAAAACAAAACAAACAAAGAAAAATATTAGCCAGGCATGATGGTGCATGCCTGTAGTCCTAACTACTAGGGACACTAATATATATATATATATTTATATATATTCTATTAGTTCTGTACCTCTAGAGAACCCTAATATAATGTATAAGAAGGATTCAAAACTGCTGGCCAATAATAGTGACAAATAATCATCAAAAATGGCAGCTGGTTCATGAGATGACCTAGAAATGTGGCAGGCTGTGAGACACTAGTAGGTTGGTATTTCAGAAAAAGCTTCTAAAATTCAAAAACAAGAAGTAATAAATACTTTAGATGAAAGGCCATGCCTCATATATATCCAATGCTTCAATCAAGTTATACAGAGGTTTCAAATCTGTTCACCTGCTCAGGCAGGCTCCAATGCATTCTGCTGGTGGGGAGCCATCTGGAGTCTTTCAAGGGAAGGCTGCCTACACCCATTTTCTGTTGGTCTAGTGCAAGGATTGACAGATTTTTTTTTCTTTTTTCTGTAAGGACCAGACAGTAGATATTTGAGGTTTTGTGGGCCATACCATCTCTATTACAACTCCTCAATCCTGACATTGCAGTGTGAAAACAATAAACAATACATAAATGCCTGAGTGTGGTTATGTTCCAATAAAACTTATTTATAAAAACCAGGTGGCAGATTTGCCCTCATGGGTTGTACTTTGCCCACTCCTGGTCTAGAGTTTAACTCTCAGAGGACAATCTCAATTGTAGGTATGAGTTTGTTCCACAAAACATAGATTCAAAATATATCACAATATTTTCTCTTTATTTTTTAAAATTAAAATTTCAAATGTAAAAGTTTAATTATAAAACATTTCAAATGTCTTTACATTTTTCTAAATAAAAATTATTCTTGTGTTGGCCATACTCCCCATGGATGATAACAAATTCAACTTGGTAACGTTTTCAGGAAAAACCCCCAGCCTCCCTGGGGTCTAGTAATCTATAGCAGTTACGTGACTGTGGATGCGGGGGTGAGGACTTGACTCTATTCTTGAGGGTTACCTTTGTTACTGTTACCTGAAATCCATGACTGCTTCTTCCATGATGCTCCAACATAGGACTCTTCTTACAGACTGAAGCTCTGTCATGTCTCTTTTCATGTTAGACACTTAATGCCCTGGATCCAGGGACATCCCTCAGCCATCCTCTGTCTGAAGCACTGGGTTTATTTATCTGCCATTTTCAGGAATTCCCTAAGTTACCCTTTCTGTCATCAGAGAACCTTCCTCTTGTGGTTCCTTTCTTCTCTTTCACCAACTGAAAGCACCAGGCTCCAACCATTCCCCTCTGACAATGCACCTTCACTTTCCTCATAAGAAGTATCTGATTTCCATCAGGTGTGGGGTGGTAAGAAAGGCTCAGACTTTTTAGAAATACAGTAGTTTGGTGAAGTGGGAGTTGGGAGAGGGTTGCTTCCTTCTGCCCTAATGAATTAACAAGAATAATGTAAAGCAAAACAAAACAAACACAAGCCACCAGTTACGTTTTTCTCTGAACTCCCAGGTCTCGGGAGGGGTATCTGATTGTGGTTTTCAATTCCTGGCAATATCCAGAATTGGACTATATGCCAAGGAAATGCCACAGAAGCTTTCAGAAAACTGTCAGTCTTGTTGGAGAAAGGGAGCTCATATACAAGGCAGACTCTTTCACCAAGTGTTTCAGGGGAAGGAGCTGTTAGACCCGTGATTAAGGCGTAGTCCCAATTCTCAAAGAACTTATAACAAGACATGCACCCAAGACAGTCAAAAAGCCTCACAGTTCAGTGGGTATGTGATTGAATGGGAGAGACAGCTATGTCTGCCCTGAACTTGGAAAGCTATTCTGAAAACCACCCTGGAAGGGAAACGCAGTTCCTACAGCTGTTCTCAAATTGCCACTTTGCTCTGATGACCTCTTTATGATCTAGAGACAATCTGCTTGAAAGACTTTGAATGCATGTTTTTCACTGAGTAATGTGACAGGTGCTACCACAGTCTGAGAGGACAGAAGGGCAGCTGACAAAGGGGCAGGGAATCCACTGCTAAGTTTGGCTTTGTCTATGAAATACTTGGTTTTTTTTTTGTTTTTTTTTTGTTTGTTTGTTTTTTGTTTTTGTGGTGGGGGCTGAGGGAGGGGGTGAAGTTGGTCAAAGGATACAAAATTTCCATTAGATAGGAAGAATTGAGAGATCTATTGTACAACATGGTGACTACAGTTAGTAATAATGTGTTGTATTCTTCAAAATTGTGAAGAGAGTAGATTTTAAGTACCTATGTTAATTAGCTCAATGTAGCCATTCCACAATATTTACATATTTTAAAGCAACATGTTGTACAAGATATATACAATTTTTACTTGTCAATTAAAAAAATTAAGTTTTTAAAAAAGAAAATATATATGATTTAGTTTCATCCTATGAGGTGCCTGCAAGCCATAAGATGAAAAAGACCCTGTCCAGGTGCGATGGCTCATGCCTGTAATCCCAGCACTTTGGGAGGCTGAGTAGGGAGGATCACCTGAAGTCAGAAGTTCAAGACCAGCCTGGCCAACATGCAAAATCTCATCTCTACTAAAAATACAAAAACTAGTTGGGCACAGTGGTGCACACCTGTAATCCCAGCTACTTGGGAGGCTGAGGTAGGAGAATCGCTTGAACCCAGGAGGCAGAGGTTGCAGTGAGCCAAGATAGCACCACTGCGCTCCAGCCTAGGCAACAGAGCAAGACTGTGTCTCAAAAAAGCAGAAAATGAAAACAAAAAAAACCCAAGAGCCCTGCAGGGAGTCAAACATCTTGTTCCTTTTGATATGTGGTATAATACTTCCCAGCTTATTAGTTATGTGATTTTGGGTAGGTTTATTAATATCACTGTACCTCTGCTGCTGCTGCTGCAAAAAAAAAAAAGTATAAAAAGATTCCTCCCCAACAGAGTTTATCAATTATTAAAATGGTACATATAAATGCACTTAAAAGTATTGCCTAGTACATAATAGTTGTTTGATAGATACCAACTATTATTATTCTGGGCTTTTCCTTTTCAAATGTATTTCTAAAGAATAAACAATCTATAATAGGGTTGCAGGCCGGCCTCTAATAAATGAAACACTGATGAATAGATGAGGCCCTTTAAAGCTTAAAGGAGGTAATTCTAAGACATGTTGAAAATACTGTTGTCTTACACAACAAGTATGAAGCATATGGAACTTACTATCCCAGGAGGCTGTCTAAGCCAAAAATGTAAATAGACTCAAGAAGAGGTGATATAAAACTCTGAGTGGTAGGACTTAAAGTGAGGACATGCCAAACTTCTGAGGGCACAGAAAGCACCTGCTGTTTCTGTTTTACCCCTTGGTGCCAGTGTTAGAGAGAGAAGGCTGAATTAAACATGAGCTGATCTTTAGCAGAAGTCTGTTTGGGTAGAGCTTAAAGAGGTGAGTGGCTTGATGGCTGAAGCTTTCTAGGACTCATAGCTGGAGGTGTTTGGCCTCTTTATTCTAGGTGAAATCTCATACATACCTGCCCAGAGAGAGTGTTCAGTAAGTTTTTTTTTTTAATTTCATTTTTTAAATTCAAAAATAATAATTGTGCTTATTCATGGAATATACAGTGATGTTTTAATACAAATATTGTAGAGTGATCAGATCAGGGTAATTAGCCTACCTATCATCTCAAACATTTCTCATTTCTTTGTGTTGGGAACATTCAATATCCTCTTTCTAGCTCTTTGAAACTATATAATATTGTTAACTATAGCTATCCTACAGCGCTATAGAACACTATAAATTAATACTTTTATCTAGCTGTAGTTTTGTATCTTTTAAGAAAATCTAAGATTTTGTTGCGTAAAAGAGATTTCCAAACTCTTGGACCCATCCTGACCCCAAGGTAGTGAAAAGAGCCATTTTTCAGGAGTTTGGATGATGGCAGCAACACTTTTGATGGTCTGGCCCACAGCCATACTAATTCTGCTGACGTGGCCCTGAGTTGTGAGTTTCTTTAGGTATCAGGGCAAGTATTCCCAGGGCTTGCTTCATGATTGATCTAAGCAACTGTGTTCATCTCATTCCTCTTTCCAGTGATTGGTATAGTCATAGTTACATGACCCATTTCTGGTTATGGGAATGCAAGAAACTCAGCAGAGAAGGTGTTGGAAAATATTTTTTCTTCCAGATTTAAAAATAAAAAAATACATGGAAGGAGAAGTTGGTTTTAGTCTTTCCTACATTCATTACTATCATATGAAGACGTAATTCATGGAATTACTGCAACTTTCTTGTGAACATGAGGGAAACTAAGAAGTTCAGCCAGAGTCCTGACATTGGTGAGCTATAGAGATAGCTTTAGGTCAGTGTTCTTCCAGACTCTGTATGTGAGATTGCTAATTAGCCCTGTTATTTAAGCCATCTTTAGTTGGACGTTCTGCCACTTACAGCCAGAAGCATCCTAACTGTTGTGATTCCTAGGTGTGTTTTGTTCCCCACCATTGCCTAGCACAGGGCCTGGCATATGGCTAGATGCTCAATAATTGTTTTTTGAATTAGTGAATGATAGCACTGTTCAATCTTACTGCTGGGTCTACTCTGACTATGCCCTGGTTCTGGTAGAGAAGTTCCAGCTAGGTTCCAGGAGGCTACCTGAGCCTGGGTAACCTGCCTGGAGTCCCAGCATTTGGCTGGGTCTTTTTTTGTTCTTGACATGTTTTCCAGGGTTGGAGTTTTGCCCCTGGCCAGTGGTGACTCATAGTTCTCCCTGAGACCAACCTCTGCCTAGATGGTGAAAGGACAACCTGCATATCTTCTGTTGTTGAGCTCCTTCTGGAGAGAAACTATGTGTTACCCTCTGTTGAGCTGCCTAGCCATAGACCTCCTGCCTCGATTGCCAGCTTTGTCTATTCGCATACCTCTGGAAACTGTCTTTCTCCTGTTTGCCTGAAGAACCCTGCCCCCTACCTGTATCTTCTCCAGGACTCTAAGTGCTTACTGCTCCTGGCAGGTGTGATTTGTTCCCAGCACCCAAACCCTGGTTTGGTTTGGTGGTTTGGTCTACCACAGACTTCCTGAGCTCTGGAAGGAAGGCTTTCCTCCTGATATACTCAGAAACCATTTCTGTCTTATCATCATCTGACAGAGTTTGGCCGGATGCTAATGAACAATGATAACAATTGCTTCTTCTGTAGGCTAGGAAGCCTCACGTGCAATTGTGAAATGTCAAGCAGAAGTTAAGGTAAAAGATGAACAAGAAAATTATCCTCTGCCCATTGTCCACTTCTAAGATTAAAGAAAGAGTGCAATGCTTTTTGAAACCTCTGTACAAGGGCATTTCAACCTCATTGCTTATAAAATCAAAGAAAGTAAACTAATTTTCATTCCTTAGGTTCTTAAGAATTAGAAATGGTGAAATTTTTTACCAGCCAAAAAAGGAAGCCTACTCAAATGCCTACTACTGGTAGAATGGTAATTCAGCTGTGGTATATTTATCTAACAGAACACTGCATCAATGAGAGTGAATGGTCTCCAAACACATGGATAAGTTTCAAAATATAAGACAGAGTTGAAGGAGTCAGATGCATACACAATGTATGATTCAATTTATTTAAAGTTCAAAAACATAAATTTAATGTATGGTATTAAAAATTGGATGGTGGCTACCCTTGTGGCAATGGGGACTACCAGAAGGGAACATAAGATGGGCTTTTGAGATTCTGGTCGTGATCAGCTTTTTGATGTGGGAGCCAGTTACACATGGTTAGTTTGCAAAAATTCAATAATCTGTACATGTGTAATATGAGTGCTTTATTTTCTTTCTCTCTATATCCATATCTATATCTATCTATCTATATACTATATTTCAATTAAAAGTTAAAAATAATACATGGCCATGGAAACAAGCCTGGATCAGAGACAAACAAAGATTCACAGAATCCTAGTGCCAAAAATGAGCTCCCTCATTTTACAGAGGGGAATACTAAGTGGTCAGGAAGTCCAGTGAATCACCCAAAGTCAGACCAGTGAGCCAGTGGTCAAGCTAGACATGGACCTCATGTCTGAGTCTATTGAGTGGGCATAAAGGAAGTTGGATTGTGGCAAAAAGTTTAGTAATGTTTTCTTCTGTGCATCTTTTTTCCTTTTGTTGGATTTACCTGAGCTATAGAGTTTTGGGGAAATGTTTAGTCATAGTTACTTCTAACGAACACTTTTGTTGCCTAATGGGTCTATGGAAAACAACACAGATAGACAGGGCCAGCGGGTGCGTAGTGCCCTCCTCTCAGAAGAGCCCTAACCTTGCTTTAACGCTCTGCCATCACCATCTTGAAAGTCTTACTAATTTTTAAACAATGGGCCCAGAACCTTTCATTTTGTACTGAATTCTACAGATTATGCGGCCAGTCCTACAAATCAATGCTGCATTGTGTAATAAAGAAGGTATGCAAGTCAAGTATTTGTAATCAAATCTATTTTAAATGAGCAAGGAGAATTTGTTATTTAAAGGTAAATCCTATACAACAACAAATCAGTTTTATACAAGGAATAATCCCCTAATTTATTTATTTTGCCATTAAATTTCGGTACCATCAGTTGACTTTGGCAAGAGATTAAATGGAAAGTGAAACAATAAATAAGAATCCTAGAATAATAGAATTTAAGATCTTTTTCATAAAAGGATCCTAGAGATAATCTCATCCATCCTCTATTTTGCAGGTGGAGAAAATGAAGTCTAAAGCAAGGGGGTTATTTGCAAAGACATTGACCATATAGATAGAAGCTAATGAACCTTGATCGATATAGTCCAATATCTGAAGTTTTGGTACATTTCTGGCCAAGTTTCTGAAGCACTTCTTTTTGCCATCCCAGAAAAAGCCACCTAGGCAGGCCAAAACATTAAACTTTGCTTAATGCATAATCATTTGCTGGAAAGAGAGCATACAGGGAAGTTGATTATATTTTGTGTAAAATAATTACCTTAATGTAGCTTCTGTCATATACAATGTTTACTTGGAAGCAGAAATGGCTGTCAGTATGGCTCTGCCTCAGCACAGTTTGTTAGCATCAACTTGACCCAACTCAGTATCTTCCAGATGCAGATACCGGCATCAGGCAAGACTCTGGTATGTAACTGGAGCCCTGAGCTTCCGTCTCATTTCACCTCTGTTTGTCTTCATTGAATAGATTTAGGTGACTGGGTCATGGCTATGTTCTGCTTTACAGCAATGGCATTTTTGCAGCTGGAAAAACAAAGGAATGAATTAAAGTTTTTAAGTAGCTAGTATGGGTCAGGAGTTCTGCTGGGTGACACAGATGCAAGAGGTATGTTCATATCTCTGTTCTCAAGGAGTCCACAGCATGGCCTGGGAGGCAAACACTGTTGTAATTCAAGGTGATGAGTGTACAGCATAGATCTGCAAAGGGTGGTAGGACAGTGGGGCTACCTGGTGGAGCTTGGCAGGAGAGTGGGGAGCAAAGAAGGGCTTCATGCAAGAAATGAGTTTTAAAGGATATGTAGAAATTAACATGATGAAGGGCCCAGAAGGGAGATGACATGGCAAGTGAGGCAAAGAACTCCAGGGGAGAGTATGAACAAAGCCAGCAAAGGGTTTTCAACAAGAAGTTATTGGTGCTTCAGAATGATTACTGTAGACAATGGCTACAGGACGATGGAGGGCATGATGACAGGCAGTGGTCCAGGTAAGCAAAGGTGAGAGTCTGAGGTGTGATGCCTCTCAGCCCTTCTCAGAGGAATAGTCTGGAAACAGTGAGGGGGTAAAGATTAGGGCTTCATCATCTCTAGGTATGGAAGCTAAGAGAAGAGACCAAGAGGCTCTATTTTATTGCCTGGGTGATGTGGGTATAGTTGTTTGGCTGACACAAGCATTGAGGGAAGACGTGATTTAAAGAGAAGATGGAGGAATTCTTGGAGATGCTGAGTTTCAAGTGCCTATTGATCATTTAGATGGATAGCTTTTGCCATTTCAAGCAGAAACGTTGAACGTTTCTGTATTTGCCTGAATATATGTCTGTGGTAGTTGAATGGTTTCAAAGCTCACATGTGAATATAATACACAATGTCACACATCTTCATTTCAAGTGAGTATGCATATCATTGCATATTCATTTTAAAATCATGTCTAAATATAAAAGAGTAGGGAAGTTAGAATACGATTATATTACTTGAAGAAGACATAATAATCATATTATGCGTAAAGCAATTTGAACTCACTAAGACTAAGTGACTTTCCCAAGGTTTCCAGCTATTAAATGGAAGAGTTGGGACTCCAACCCAGTTCTCTATCCCCTGCATTTTGCTGCCTTATCAAGGAATTGAAGATGGCTGCAATTCACAGTCTAAAGTGTGCTATAGTATGTTTATCATGCTAACCTCCTACTTCAAAAGAGAGCTTTGTAAAACTTCCTTTCTGTCTCCATTTTTGCTTCTCACCTAATCAGTTTTATTTATTCCCTCAACTTCAGGTCTCAACTTTATCCTCTGCTTGTTTTAAAGTTTCTTTGAGAAGTGCCCCTGAGAAAGTCCTCATGAGCTGGCGTTGATTCTATGGTTTCTAGTGAAGTGGGAAGCTCACTGAGCACCATCACTTACTGTGGCTTGTTTGCCTTCATTTACTCTCAGGATGGCCAGAGTCTTGAATAGCTAGAAGCACAGGGAAAGGCGACGCAGGAAAACACTGAGTCAGGTTTTCCTCCCAATCATACTTTTCAGAGAGAGAGAGAGTAACATGATGAGAATCCAAAACAAGCAGGTGTTCAGCATCTACTAGGAAACCTTTGAAGCAACTTTAAGGAATGGTTTTTAAATAATTCTGGGCCTTCAAATCCCATCCCATCCTAAATTTTAAGAAGCAAAATTATTATGTCATTGCAAATGTGATGATTACTAGAGCCAAGGCCTCAATTTACATCAAATGTATATATATCGGGGGTGCCTTATACCACCCATGTTTACAGCAGTGTTGTACCCAAATTATAGAAATCAGCACAGAAAATTTATTTCTAAAGTCATTATAGATTTATAGTAGAATATTTGCTGATGGGGCAAGTTTCTCTCCCCCTGGATCATCATCGTCTTGCTTCATACTTTCTTCTGATGGGGAAGGGAATTTTAAGCGTTTTAAGTGAAGCCAAGTTATGCTTTGAGAAGTCAATATGGCAAGAAGGAATTACTGTCTTATTGCTCCACTTTGAAGAATGTAAAGCATTGGGCAATGGTATTTGGCATCTTGGCAACTATGGAGATTGAAGTAGGTGCCCTGGGCTGGGAACAGGGGAAAAGGAAGAAGCAGGGAAATTCATGGAAGGTAGGGAGCTTCTAGACCCATGAGCACAGACTTTGGTACAAAGGCGAACTGTTAAAATAATTTGCCATCCTCTGCATTCTGAGTGTGTCCCAGATTTGTCTTAAGTAAGACTGGGCACTCTCTGGTGAAGGGCTGTGCTTTCACACCTTCCCATGCCATGCAGAAGGGTTTGATTTGCTCTTGTGACATGTTGGTAAGGGACGTGGATGTTGAGTCTTTGGTCAGGAATGCAAAATAAATAATAAGAATTATACACTATTCTTTTTTGACCATCTTCTCTGTGCTGAACACCATCCTAGGTATGTAGTTTGACCAGCGTCTCAAAGCCAGGCCAGTGGTACCTCGACAGGAACCCAGGACGTCGGGTACTATTTCAGAGCCCTTTCCACTGGACTATATTGCCTAGTGTTTGTCATCAAGTATGGGGCTATGTGTGCTCATAGGGATGGAAAAGCTGTTGAGACCCCAAAGTGTGAATCTTAGGTGGTGAATTTCCAGGTGTGTAAGAGTGGGATTTTGTCTGTTTTTCTGCAAATAGTGCCAATAGAAAGGCTACCCTGCCTGGGTTAAGGATATGGTATAGAATGAGGTTTTTAGGAAGGCTTAAGACAATAAATGGTTAAGAACCTGTCACAGTGCCTGGCACACACTGGTAATTCATTAATAAATGAAAGTGTGATTTCTAGAGGGCCTCATACTACATATTTGAAGCACTCCTTTCTATTGTGGCACCTCTGGAAAGCCATAAAACAGTGCTTATAGCTTATACTTACAGCATAGTACATAGTACTTATAGCTCATCTTCCTTGGGTACCCTGGGAGTGCACTGGGTTTGGAGAAATAGAAAAAATCCCACTCTTATTGTATCCTGGAACTTTACCACCTCAGATTTATTCTTTGGGGTCTCAACAGCTTTTTCATCCCTATGTGCACACACAGCCCCTTACCTGACCACAAATACTAGCCCTGGATTTGGAGCCCTCTCCATGAGGGGAGTTGTGGCTGGTTCTGCCAGGCCCAAAGAGTTCATATTATAGGTCCCATCCAACGTTGCTTAGTCCAAAGGTTCTGTTTTTCACTAGCGATATTTCCACCCAAGTCCTGGAGCAGAAAGCTTACTTCTAGATGCTACTTTTTAGACCCTGATCACAGATGGAGCAGAGTTTTTCTGACCCTGACATTGTGCATGGATCTGTTCTGGATGCCTGGTTGCCTCTGTCACTCTGCTTCCTGCTTAGGCATCAAAACCTCTGCCCTTAACACACATCTAAGACTTACACCTGGTGGGCTTCACAACTTCAACTCCCATGTACTATACTATCTAAAGACCCCTTTGTTTCTGATTCCTGGGAATTTCCCTTTCTTGTTTGCGTGTGTATTAAAGAAAAACTGCTAAGCTCTGAGCATTCAGTCCATCTATTGAATGACCCCAGGCCCACTGGAAATTCAGACAACCAATTCTGGACTTCTTTGAAGCCAGATTTCCCTTTGTTACACAAAAGGAAAGGAAGAATTTACATTCTGCCTCATGGGCCAACCAGAGACCTGAACTCAGAATCTTGCCTTCTAGGTGCGTGTTCTTTTTGCCATATCCAAGTTCTTTCCATTTCTGCTTGGAGAGACCTGCTGAAATCACACCTGAGGGAGGAAATGCAGCTCTCCCTGATCAGGTACAAAATAAATCCAGCTTTGTTTCAGACCATATTTGGTGGTCTGTTGTTTGTTATGTCCAACACAAATCTATTTTTAATTAAAAAATCTATATATGAACTATATATATATATAAAACTATATCTATCTAGCTATATACACACACCAGCCTTTTTGGGTTTTTTTTGGAGCAGTCTGTTTGTTTATTTGGGGATGGGGGTGGCTTATACATCTTTAAATCTGTCACCTTATCTAGAAGTCTGAGTAACTTCAGCATTTGCAATTTTGGCTCACTTTGTAATAACTCCACAAAGGTCCTCAAGGTCAGGCGAGTGTAGACAAAAAAATGAATAAGCACGGAACACTAAAAGTGTTTTTCCTTGATGTAGAAAGGCTCTCAGTGCCCAGGCCAAGGGCACAGCTTTGCTCTTCAACCCAAAGTTGCAGAGGCAGAAGGGCCACTTTCTGTGTAGTCAGGAATCTGGGTTCCTACCATCAGCAGCCATATGGATTTGGGAACATTCAGCAGCTAAAGAACTCGCTGAGATGGAAAAAGAAACTTTTCACAGGACAGCCCAAAATATTTTTTAAACTTAGGAAAAACTGGTAGTGACTTTCTCCATGTGCCAACTGCTGACAGGCATTTTTGTTTAAAGGTAAACCAGACAGCAAAATAGTGAACTCTTTCATGGAATACCTCTGCTGATGAGTGTTGGGTGGTCTGGTGGTCACCTTTGAAAGAAAAATTACCCTCAATGTAACTAACTAGCTCAGAGGTGACTTAGAACAGGTATGTTGGGCCCAAATGTTTGTGTTCCAAGTGAGGGCTCAACATTTATCTCTTTAGTAATCTTGACCTCTCTGTGCCTTGGTTTCTACCTCTATTAACTGAAGATAAAATTGTACCTACCTAGAGAGAAGTGTAGGGATTGAGGCATAATATTTGTTGCAGAAAAAAGGATTTGGAATAGTACTGACACACAGTAGGCAGGACATAAACTCAGCTATCATTATCATATATAGTAGAATCATAAAATCCCACAGGTTGGTTTAGTTGAGGCCCCTGAGCTGACACCAGTAGGTGTCAAGTACTCTCACATTCCAGCATGAGTCACTAAACCAGCTAGAACTTCCATGTAGACCATCCACGTTGCAAAGGGAGTGGCTGGAGCCTGGTTCTGCCGAAGTCAGGGAGGTTGAAGATTAAGTGAGGGAGATCATGTATTTCTTTAGAGAGAATTGTCAGAGACCTGTGGAGTTTCCCCTTTCCAGGGAACAGAAGTATTTCTCCATCACTGTAAACCAAGTGAGGAGGATGTGTCAAGCAAGCTACCCAGAGAGCTTACCCTGTATCTTCTCGAATTTAGAGATATGAGGACAGGTACCTGATAGACATCTGGAAAAATCTATAGGTGAGGG